>NC_091190.1:29109802-29357165 GCF_040958095.1 Procambarus clarkii | reverse complement strand
CAGCTACACGATTGTTGTATACTGTTGGGTACAGCTACATGAGTGTGTATACTGTTGGGTACAGCTACATGAGTGAGTATACTGTCGGGTACAGCTACATGAGTGTGTATACTGTTGGGTACAGCTACATGAGTGTGTATACTGTTGGGTACAGCTACATAAGTAAATATACTGTTAGGTACAGGTACATGAGTGTGTATACTGTTGGGTACAGCTACATGAGTGAATATACTGATGAGTACAGCTACATGAGTATTGTATACTGTTGGGTACAGTTACATGAGTATTGTAAATTGTTGGGTACAGCTACATGAGTGTGCATACTGTTGGGTACAGCTACGTAAGTGTTATATACTGTTGGGTACAGCTACATGAGTGTGTATACTGTTGGGTACAGCTACATGAGTATTGTATACTGTTGGGTACAGCTACATGAGTATTGTATACTGTTGGGTACAGCTACATGAGTATTGTATGATGTTGGGTACAGCTACACGAGTGTTGTATACTGTTGGGTACAGCTACTTGTGTGTTGTATACTGATGGGTACAGCTACATGAGTGTGTATACTGCTGGGTACAGCTACATGAGTGAATATACTGTTGGGTACAGGTACATGAGTGTGTATACTGTAGGGTACAGCTACATGAATGTGTATACTGTAGGGTACAGCTACATGAGTGTAGTATGAGTGTAGAACTCCAACAGTTAAATGGTCTGTTACACTTTAAGTACAGTTTAACGTTACGAAACATTGTGTGGTACAAGTGCCCTTGCTGTGTGCTGTGTGACGGTGTTCCCCCCTTATATTTCTCCCACGCCTGCTGTAAGAGTCATGTCCACTTTACCCGAGCGT
Organism: Procambarus clarkii; assembly: GCF_040958095.1. Lineage (NCBI taxonomy): Eukaryota > Metazoa > Arthropoda > Malacostraca > Decapoda > Cambaridae > Procambarus > Procambarus clarkii. The sequence goes on along the minus strand of NC_091190.1, from coordinate 29,356,309 downwards.
TCTCTACGTTGCAGGCATCAGTTTGATATATGTGGGAGAGTGTAGTGTTCTCGAGGTATCGAGAAATTTGTAAAAGAAGAGTATTTTGGCCTGTGGTTTAGGCCCTTTAGGAAGCCAATATGGCGCTGGCTACTCTGTTTTGCCGCCAAAACTGTGTGATGTCAGTGGCACCAGATTGGTCACCGACAGCGATGTGGCACAGGGAGCCAATGAAAACCTCCCATGGCGAATATGACGTCACGAAGGAAGGGGGGTCCGGTCAGAGCGCCACGGCGCCGCCATCAGTCTGACACGACATGTCAAGGTGGTCGGATGTGTGAAGATTGATCCTGTCAATCTGATAGTAACACGCCACTCCCGTGGATCTTACGCGTCACCCGTAGTCTGCAAGTACGCCAGAGGTCTTCCTTCATTCCATGTGTGGACCGAAGAGGGAATTGACGGAATATTGAGCATCAAGTGCTCCAGGATCGGGTGCTGTGCAGGTGGAGTCTAGGCAGTATCGTCTGGGACGTCTGATAGCTTCACAGTGACGACGTAGCGGCTGGGCCAATCCACTGGGAAGCAGTGAAGAAGACAAATCGGGAATCCGAACAACTGCAGCCGAGACGTAGGCAGGCAGCCGTAGCTGGGAGGAGAAGTTGACGGCCAGGAGACCGACTCCAACCCTACGAGAAGTCGCGGAGGAGCACGGACCTGCAGTGGAAAGGCACGAAGATGACGCGTTTATGGTGGGACGTTGATTGAGTTTCTGGAGGACACGACAGGGTGTGTGTGGGGGCGTTCCTTACACGAGGCAGGAGCCTGGACCAGGAGCTACATCTCGACTCTCACCAGAGGATAGGTGGAAGTAGGTGATTCTAGTTTCCCTCCCAATTCCCCTTTAGTCAGCTATATTATTTAGCCAGAGTATTTTGTATGTCGTGAGCAAGGCTCACCTATGTCACAGTAAGGCACAAGGTGCAGAGTGGGGCTACATAGAGTCCTCACGGTATTTATGGATATTATTGGTGTGTGCAGGCACCCGGAGTAATTGATGAATTTACTGTGTTGATAATGTCTTTCATGAGACTTTAATATGATCATTTAGTGAGAGAATATATATATAAATGTGCCAGTATTTGGTGATAGGCTAAGTGCCCAGTAACTATATTATTACCATTATTGATATCTATGATTTATCTATATATATATATATATTATATATATATATATATATATATATATATATATATATAAGCATTGAGAACACTGGCTTTGTATCTTTGGGGGCACTCACTTCTACCGTTCAGGCATAATCCTATGTTGGTGGGCTTGGTATATACGTTGGTGCTTAAAGAGGTTCCTGTTTTTGTTATTAGTACGTCCAAGAATGGCAGACTGTTATTTTCACTATTTTCATGTGTAAATCGGAGTACTGACTCTCTCTCTAGCTGTCTTTTTAGGTCAATTAGTTCATCTGAGTCTTTTACTATTACGAATATATCATCTACATAACGGCAGTATACAGTTGGTTTTTGTCTGCTACTGAAGACCCTATCTTCGATGGTTCCCATATAAAAATTAGCAAATAAAACTCCTAAGGGGGAGCCCATTGCTACTCCGTCTATTTGTAAATACATGTCTCCTTGTGGACTGATGAAAGGGGCTTCCTTTGTACATGCTTCGAGAAGACTTTTCAAGTGTGGCTCAGGTATGTCTAATTTGGGGGTGCTCTCGTCTCTGTATACTCTGTCCAGTATCATTCCTATGGTTGTGTCGACTGGGACGTTGGTAAAAAGGGATTCAACGTCCAGGGAAGCGATGATTCCATCGGGCTGGGTGAAGACCTTAAGCGGAAAGTAAACAAAACAATTACAGCAATCAACGCAAAGAAAGGTAGTGTGCATTTCAATAAACTTCAAGGCGACTATGGCTTAGGATATGCCTACGGCAATGTTAAGACGCATAAACCAGGTAACCCACTACGCCCTATAATCAGCCAAATACCAACCCCAACTTATCACCTGGCAAAGAAACTCAATGAACTCCTAACTCCATACACTCCAAGTAAGTTTAGTCTACAATCATCAGCAGATTTCCTAGAATTGATCAAATCTACCCAGCCCGATGGAATCATCGCTTCCCTGGACGTTGAATCCCTTTTTACCAACGTCCCAGTCGACACAACCATAGGAATGATACTGGACAGAGTATACAGAGACGAGAGCACCCCCAAATTAGACATACCTGAGCCACACTTGAAAAGTCTTCTCGAAGCATGTACAAAGGAAGCCCCTTTCATCAGTCCACAAGGAGACATGTATTTACAAATAGACGGAGTAGCAATGGGCTCCCCCTTAGGAGTTTTATTTGCTAATTTTTATATGGGAACCATCGAAGATAGGGTCTTCAGTAGCAGACAAAAACCAACTGTATACTGCCGTTATGTAGATGATATATTCGTAATAGTAAAAGACTCAGATGAACTAATTGACCTAAAAAGACACCTAGAGAGAGAGTCAGTACTCCGATTTACACATGAAAATAGTGAAAATAACAGTCTGCCATTCTTGGATGTACTAATAACAAAAACAGGAACCTCTTTAAGCACCAACGTATATACCAAGCCCACCACATAGGATTATGCCTGAACGGTAGAAGTGAGTGCCCCCAAAGATACAAAGCTAGTGTTCTCAATGCTTATATTCGTCGAGCGCTTACCCACTGCTCTGAATGGAGCAACGTGAGTAGAGAGTTTGAAAGAGTATATATATATATATATATATATATATATATTATATATATATATATATATATATATATATATATATATATATATATATATATATATGTCGATGCTTGTGTATTGAATAACCATTCATGTGTGCAGTGATTAATTGAATATTTGCCCACGAAAAGAATTACTGAGAACTCCAGTGATATATACTTGCATACGTTATCATTAAATGAAGGGCAGTGTGTTATACCATCATAGTGAATTATTGTGTCCATTAATATAGAAATGTTTGATTGAGCTCAAGATCAGTGCAGCGAAGTATTTACGTGCTATTGTCGCAAATATTGTGTGTCTGAACATTTAGTGATCCTTGAGAATTTAAAGAACAGGCGCCTCACGCCAGACAAACAAATAAACGAACATTCGCGCGGTGGGAGTCGCCCAGCTGATTTTGACATTGACGTGAGGGGGAGCATTGCCAGCTTGGCGAGTTCATGATTATTTGTGAGAACGAGCGACTTCCGCATGTCTTGAGTTTTAAGTAAAATACAAAATACCTTGGTGTTTTTATCATCCCCTCCATATTTCTTGTGGCTATACAATACCTGAAAGGAAATAGAGTGATAGAAATAAATACCTGCCTGATATCAGATCTATAGAGTGTGTTCTTGCCACTGCTACCACAATTCAACGAAACCACTGACGTGTTACTGGACACAGGAAACACCAGTTGGCGACCTTGTGATTAATAGTAGAGCCCTGTGTCGGGGCGGGCACACAATAGTTTTGAGAATAAGTTGTGTTCCCACTCTTTCTCGATCAGAGGCCGGTTGGGATTGACTGGGATACTCTCCTGGCGTACAGTGGTGCCGCGAGGATAGAGTGAAGACCCGCAGGGCTACGGAGAGTGACCTTGAGTATACTGTTACTCGCCCCTCTTATGGTGGTGAACCCCGACAGCTGGTGTCTACACTTGATCTTACCACATGTTATGCAATAAAGTGAAAGAGGTTGATGGTGATGCCATGGACGTAGAAATATCAGTGAGTGATCAGTCATCCTGCAGACTAAAGATGCTGCATTGAAGCCTGGCAATGGTGACTGATATTACATCAAGAAACAAGAACGGATTAATTGTATAAAATATTATATACAACTATTTTAATGCTGCTCTCACAATTAAATTGAAACGGTGTATTTTTCTCTTAACCTTCTGACAGATAAGCCCAAACATGTTGTCAGTCGCGGCTGTAAGACAGTGACGGAGGCTAAGGAGTCTGAGGATGATGACGTCCTCGCCTTCTGCAACACTGACCTCTGCAACACTGGTCCTGCAGCAGCTCTTGCTCTCTCTTCTCTGCCGATGGTAGCCCTCCTGCACCACCTGCTGTAGCCCTCCTGCACCACCTGCTGTAGCCCTCCTGTACCACCTGATGTAGCCCTCCTGCACCACCTGCTGTAGCCCCTGCACCACCTGGTGCCCTGCACCACCTATGTAGCCCTCCTGCACCACCTGCTGTAGCCCTCCTGCACCACCTGCTGTAGCCCTCCTGCACCACCTGGTGTAGCCCTCCTGCACCACCTGTTGTAGCCTCCTGCACCACCTGCTGTAGCTCCTGCACCACCTGGTGTAGCCCTCCTGCACCACCTGCTGTAGCCCCCTGCACCACCTGCTGTAGCCTCCTGCACCACCTGCTGTAGCCCTCCTGCACCACCTGCTGTAGCCTTCCTGCACCACCTGCTGTAGCCTTCCTGCACCACCTGCTGTAGCCTTCCTGCACCACCTGCTGTAGCCTTCCTGCACCACCTGCTGTAGCCTTCCTGCACCACCTGCTGTAGCCCTCCTGCACCACCTGCTGTAGCCTTCCTGCACCACCTGCTGTAGCCTTCCTGCACCACCTGCTGTAGTCTTCCTCACCACCTGCTGTAGCCTTCCTGCACCACCTGCTGTAGCCTCCTGCACCACCTGCTGTAGCCCTCCTGCACCACCTGCTGTAGCCTTCCTGCACCACCTGCTGTAGCCTTCCTGCACCACCTGCTGTAGCCCTCCTGCACCACCTGCTGTAGCCTTCCTGCACCACCTGGCGGAGAAAATACTCTATCATCAATGCTAAATAAATGAGCAATTTACTAAGCAAAAATTTGTCAGAAAGAAAAAAAGTAAAAATCAAAGGTTTATGCTAATTTTCTAATTATATTTTCCATTCTATATAAATGCCTTATACACACTGAAAGGTGATGAAGCACTAAGTCACAATCTTTCCACTTTAATTCAACGTGACATCTTCAGGAATATACACACAGTACATAATATACATACAAATAAGCATACATAAGCATGGGGTTCACCTCACCCCATCATACTTATTCTAGGAAATGAGAAAGGCTCGTATAACCTTCTTTCATCTCCGCCAATAAGATGAAAGGGGGAGCCCAACCACTTGATATGGACGCTCCTTCACTTCATGCAGGTCGGCGTTCAATCCCCGACCGAGCAGCCTGATTGACCAGTCCAGCAACGAGGAGGCCAGGGCGATGACCGGGCAGCGGGGACGCTAAGCCCCGAAACCAACACAAGGTATACATAAGATGAGGTAGGTCCAAGTGGTTGGGCACCATTCCTCCCCCACCCCCCATCCCATCCCGAATCCTTATCCTGACCCCTTCCAAGTGCTATATAGTCGTAATGGTTTGGCGCTTTCCCCTGATAATTCCCTCCCTCCCTCCACCGATTTTATATAGTTACCATGGGAGCTGTTCCTCCGTTAATGGAAGCAATGGGACCAAACCCTACCCGCCTTTGTTGGACATCCCCCTTTCCCAAAAACCCCAACTAGAAATCCTGCAAATTTTGGGGAGGCTAACCCCATGCATCTGGCTTCCAATCCTGCACACACTGAAAGACTAGCTAACAGACAAACATTATCTCTTAAAAATATGGGTGTTTTTAATCGTTCTTTAGACTTGAATGATTAAATACTTCAACCTCTGCTATGACTACAATTATATATTAATTCTGTGAGATTTCTTTTAGAGCAAGACTGCACCACCTATGCACAGACCAGACTGTGCACCACCTGTGCACAGACCCAGACTGTGCACCACCTGTGCACAGACCCAGACTGTGCACCACCAAGTGCACAGTCTTGGTCTCGTGAATTTTGAAGAAAAATTTGTAATTAGTATTAGGTGAAGTTCTTAAACGTAAAAATGTTACCTAATATTATAATTATTACAATCCCCAAAATTCATTACATAAAATTTCCTTACTTGGTATTATAATTTATACTGTTCATTTAGAAAATAATAATATTCTAAGAAACATGTACGCATAAATGCATTGTAAATTTCTCTAAACACCGTATCTTATAATTTTAACTTATCTTAAAATTCAGTTCCTTTACCCAATGAACTCAGATCAGATAAAATTTATTTTGAAGTGTTGTAGCTATAATGTTCGATACGCGGAAAATATCTAAACAATATTTTATGTTCGACGTCTGTGAATAAATGTGTATTTTTGTTTTGATGTTATAATGCGGAAGTGCAGCAAATACCAGAGCAGTTGGAATTGCCCTTAAGCACATAAAACCAAACAAAAGTTAAACAAGCTTTATTTAAGTTAAATAAAAGCTGCTTAGCCTTTGCGGTGTGAAAAGATGTAGGAATAAACAAATTTACATGAACAATTAAACACTTTACTGTAAACTCAATTATAACAACAAAATAATTCGTAACAAAATATTTATCCAGACACGAGAAATGGAAAAATTGACTCTGCTTGAAAAACAAAAGAGTGACTTACTCTACTATTTACACTAGATCTCACGTCCACCGTCACGCTTCGTAGCAGGACCACAGCGAGTGAGGGAGGTGAAGTGTAGACCCCAGGATCACTAGTAATAGTCTGCTCTTCCAGGGCTTGTTGTTGTTGTTCTTTTAGATTCAGGTACTCAGAACATAAAGTTCAAAGTAGCACGGGCTATGGTGAGCCCGTAAGTGGAGGCTCTTTGGAGCCATTATCTGTATCAATGGCTGATACTAAAGGTCTGGAGATGGATGTGAGTCATCAGCCCTGGAGGCCTGGCTGTACCAGTTATGGAGCTGGGGTTAGTGTAGACCTCTAGGTCTTCCGTTTTTTCTTTGCCTGAGACTTTGGCTGAGCTGAGCTGTCGTTGGAGTTGGATGACGTGGCCTCAATGAGGTCTTGTACCGAGTAGGTGTCGTATTTGTGGTGTGGTGGTGGAGCTTTTACTAAGATTTCCTCGTTTGAGGAGTCCGTAACATCCGTAGGTGGTGTTTTCGTCTTTCGCCTTGCAGCCTGTGGTAGACTCAGGTGTCGTGGATTGGTGTAGATGGTATTTCAGGAGTGTTGGTGGTGTTGTTAGTATTTGTAGAAAGCACGTCTGCTAGCGCGGCTGCTGAGATGGTGATGATAGAAGTGTTGGAAGTTGGAGAGGGAAATACCTCTGTTTGTGCCGCCCGAGTCATGGGTAGATCTGGAGTCTGTGTTGAAATCGACCTCGTGGTCGTCCTGGTGGTAGTCTCCGGAGAGGTAGTAAAGGCAGTGAGACTTGCGCCAGGGGCTATGATGAGGGCCAGCCATTGGCTATGTATAATGCGTTTAGTTCACTGACAAGCGGTGATTGTCTGGTCCGGTACGCCTCTCCGCTAGGCTAATAAGACCAGGGATAATGCCTGCACTTGATGCAGGGGGCTGTGAAGAAGCCTGTAGGGCCTTGAGTTCTCATTGTGAAGGCTGGGTTGCCTGGTGGGAGGAGCCCTTTTTGGTAGGACCGGAAAGTTTTCTGGTCGGTTGGTGGGAGCTGAGGTGGTGGGTTGAACGTGTGGGGCTCTCGTCGCGGAGGTAGAAGGGTTGTTTCTCTATGCTTCAACCTGGGCCTTGATGCTTTCCTGTCTGCGGGGGCAGCGGTAAGAAATTCCGGGGTGATTGCCATCACAGAGCAAGCAGCGATGAGCTGTTGCCTTACATATGAAGTAGTGATGGTCCAGTGCGCACAGGGTGCACTTCTGAACGGGGTGCTGACACTTGTTGGTCGAGTGGGAGAGCTCGTAGCACTTGAAGCATTGTTGGATCTCATGGTATCGTTCCTTTTTAACTTAGTGGGTGGTATTTATAAGCCGAAGCAGTAGAAACCTTGTGTGGCAGCCTGTGTGGCCGCGGCTATGGCGGTGAAAGTAATCTTCACCTCCCAATTGGGAGGCCTGGTCAACGACCGGGCCGTGGGGACTCTAAGCCCCGGAAGCACCTCAAGGTAACCTTCACTGATGATTTGTCGGTGTTACAGAACTCTAGGTTGACTACACCCGGGTTCGGATTTCCGTCCTCGATATTGTCCATAATATTATGTTGCGGTCGGTCAGCGATCCACTGGCTGGTCCTGCTGGTAAAAATAGTTCTTCCGGCCAGGAACTGACGTGGGAAGTGAGGAGGTAGGTGGTGCTCCTTGCGAAGTGTGGCATAGTTGGTCATGAATTTTTCTAGCTCTTCCTCACTTGAAAAGAAGAGCACGAAATCATCCCCTTTCTGACTAATAACAGTGAGTGTGATACCGGTCACGTTTTTCAGGACCTTAAGAATGCTGCTTCTCCCGAAAGCATGACCATAAAAAAAGGGGAGGGGGTAGCTCTAACCTTTAGACATTTGGGTCGCATTGTGTCCACACCCTCAACGGGTAGCAGTGTGAATGTGACACGGAATAAATCTTGATTAGCAAAGCTTAAACTGTTTGCCTCTCCAGTGAATGCAATTTAAGCTTTTTATATATCTCTCTCTCTCTTTCTCTGTCTCTGTCTCTCTCTCTCTCTCTCTCTCTCTCTCTCTCTCTCTCTCTCTCTCTCTCTCTCTCTCTCTGTCTCTCTCTCTCTCTCTCTCTCTCTCTCTCCCTCTTTCTTTCTTCTCTTTTCTTTCTTTCTTTCTTTCTTTCTCTTTCTTTCTTTCTTTCTTTTCTTTCTTTCTTTCTTTCTTCTTTCTTTCTTTCTTTCTTTTTTTTCAGGGGCACCAGAAGGTGCTTATATCCGTCTGCGAGTGATGTCACATCTGTCGGTAAGGTGCGGAGTCGACGAGAAGCAGGCTATATAATGATCAGTTGGTGGCCGTGTAACTAGCGCCAGTGAGAACACCTGGCTGGTGGTCACGGCGCTTGGTAGGGTGACCCCAGGTAGAGGTTTCCAGACGGTTGTCTGGTTTTGCTGTAGTAGAGGATGTATAGAAGCATGAAGGTTTTGAGGGAGGTAAGAAGAGGCAGGTTTCCACGGCTAATGCAGGTGCATTACATGAGAGCTCCTCCCCAAAGCCTCTTCCTGTTGCCTGAGATGCTGATGCTGGTAGCAGATTGGAAGTGGGAGGTTCCACTTCATAGGCACGGGAGAGTATGTCTGCTAATATGTTGTCCGAGCCTTTGATGTAAAAGATCTTGAGATCTTTTAAGTAATTCAGCAGGTACAGAGCCCAACATAGTAAGCGTTGGTTGGAGAACTGGGCTTGATGCAGGAAATGTCACAGTAAAATCTCTAGGAAGAGATTCGGCCGGCTCCATCACCTATTCTACCCATTACCACGTCTATATATTTACGTACTGCAGCAACAACAACAATTACTATTTCCAGACGTCTAGACAGTACTACCAATCTCCTCCCTTCACCACTGTCACCCCACCTCACACCTAGGTCGCTAGCAGCTCACGCCCGCCGAAACAAGCAGTTTAACTATTAAACGTCTCTTAAAAGTCATCAGCGCCATCTGCCCGGCCATCATTATGTATATATATAGGACTGCCTAGCCCACTACGAGTTAGATTACTCCTGAGTACTCTTGCTGAGTAGACCTGTTGACATACCCGGGTGTGGTAACAGAGCTATTCAGTTTCACTCACAGCCTGCACCATATTTTCTAGTATTAACGTAAAGTAAATTTAATTGTCTGTTTATCTTGTTTAATTTGCCCTCTGTTTAAAGCCAAGTTTAAATAACGTTTTTATTTTGTAATATGTTAAAAGTAAGATTCTTATTAAAGTTAAGTATTTTTAAATTTTTGTTCTGTATGTTTTCTCCTACAGTTAACCCCACAGTGAAGGCAACTTGCAGTTTAACTTTTTTTACTTTTATTTTTACTTTTGTGAATGGCATTCCATTTGCCTAGAGAAGACTTCATTAACACCTATTTTTACCGTCACAAGATCTTTTAAGTAATTCTGCAGGTAGAGAGACCAACGGAGTAAGCGTTGGTTGGAGAACTGGGGCCGGATTCAGGAAGGTACTTACGAAGGTTTTTCTTCTTGGCTACGAATGTTTTCCTTCTTAGCGCCTTCGTGGCGGCTACGGCGGTATTCAAGTAGTTACACTAAGTGGAAAAACCTTCATAAGTTCATTCTGGGATCTAAGTGTGGTTTCGACCACTCGTAGCTTTACGTAAACTGGATATAACTCAATTTTTCTCTACTACATAACACTGGGATCGATTTTAAGATTTTGGAACATAAACAAAAGATTATAAAAATTGAATCTAGTGAAGAGGAGTCCTTCGTGTTAGTTATATATGCATTCTCTGCTTGAAACTAAAGTAAATATGTCTTTTATGATAGTAGAATTAGTTTTATAATAGCAAGATATTATACCCGTAGTTATTAAGTACATAAACACTGGTGAACATGAAATATGAGAGAAGGTGATGAGCCCTGCCTGATGGGATCATTTACTATCACTAAATGCCCCTGTTCACCTAGTGTAAGGGGTGTACCTTAGCTATACATACCCATTTCTAATTTATTTAGTTTGGTTTTATTTTGAAATTAAATCTGGGTGAGACATAAAATAAAAATATGCAGCACAAATGATGTTAGGTAAGGAGAAGTGTAAAAATGTCAAAAATTTTATTCATTGAATACTTAAAGCTATAATTATGACTATATAGACTATTAAAAAAGAGAGAGGGAAGTAGGGGTCCAAGACCTCTTCCTGTTTACAATTTGGGTGTGGAACAAGTAATTATCAAAAGAAGGCACCATGCCGGGAAGGCTATGTAGCAGTAAGGCAGTGAGGTGAGGCAGCTACTTATTTGAGAAATGCTTATTTTATTTACCTTATAAGCTGAGGCAGCTTATTTTATATGAGGAATACTCAGCTGATTCCTCTACATTTAGCATGGAACAAGTTTGTGTCCAAGACCTCTTCCTGTTACACAGTTTGGCTGTGTGTAACCAAACTAGAAGTGCTCTACAAATCATGGGACCCAGAATGTGGAATGACCTCCCGAATCATGCCAAAGGCTGTATCTCTCTCAACCAGTTTAAGAGTTAAACCAAGTACTGCCTAATTAACTCCATGTAACCTAACTTACCTCCTAAATGTCAACCCATGTCTTGCTATTTTTTAAACAAAGCTGTTCACCAACATGTGCAATTGCTGATTTATGCTATGTTAACCCCCCTTTTTGTATTTTTTATTCCTTCTTTCAACACAATTTATACCTAATCCCGTTACTATTAAGTTTTAGTCTAAGTGTTTTGTTCCCCACACCTTGCCCGAAATGCTATGAGTATTAGTGGCTTTAGGTATTGTATGTACTAGCTCTGTCTATAAATCCAACATTATGTTTGTAAATCAACTGTATGTACTTTTCCTGAATAAAATGTATTTATTATTTGTTTTTTAATCAGTAAGTATTAAAAGAAGGCACCAAGCTGGGAAGGCTATGTAGCACCATTGTGTGTAACAATAAACCAAATTTTTTTTTAACAAATAATGCACCTGTATGGTAAAACAAATCCTGTCAGCTGTAAAAATATTGATGCAGTTATTTAAATGAAAAATCTAATGAAAGAAATATTACTGGTTTATTTTTATCCTATCTTTTTGTACTGTACAGTATATCCAAGGAAGTGAAAAATTGAGACATAATGTACAATTTAATGAATGATTAGCATGGATTAGCAGTTCAAAGAAATATGACTATTACATATCAACATGAGATCTTAATGATCCATGGTCAACATGATTTAATAAGGATAATACAGTACTGTATTTGTAATAATACCAACTATAATTTAAAATCTTTATTACTGATTTTTTTTATTAAGGAGATTATTTATACACAGCAATGTGCTGCTACCCTATTCTATATGGAATATTACAGTGTAGATAAAAAACTAGCTATAAGTTTATCTAATACTCCCATCTCACAGGATGGTTAGACATACTGTACATGGAATCAATTTAGAAAATACCAGCCTCAATACAAAAAGCAAATCAACTCTGACTAAACAACTCTTCGCGATTTTCACAAGAGGTAAGCACTGAATCATGGAAACATTACATTATAATTACTCTTACCAGTTTCTACAAGACTCCTCACAAACAATGTATTTTTAAACATGTTAGGTATACACAGCGATGTGCTGCTTCCCTATTCTGTATAAAGGACCACACAGTGTATATCAAAAACCAGCTACAAGCTCATACAACATCCTCACCTCACAGGATGGCCAGTCATACATGGAATTAGGAGAGAACAAAATGCTTAATGCTGATCTATTAGCCTCCACTGGCAAAATCTGGTGCAGCACAAGAATATCTTCCAGTATTCCTGAGTGTATGAAGTAATTACAGAGCTCAAAATACCTCATACCATTTGGAATGAAGTCACTGATAACAGGGCAATCACAGATATAGTGTTGGAGAGTATGTTCTCTCAAGTAGGACTGAAAACAGATGTTTTTTTTCACCAAGAGGGCTATAAACCCATGGAACCGCCTACCCGCTGAAGCCGTAAATGCCAAATTCCAGCTAAAAAATATCATTAAGACAATTGGCGGGCCCTTTAACAAGCCGCCGGCTTTCTGTCCTCTTCGAGTCCACTAGATAGTTAGTGGCCCTTGGGTAAATTCAGTAAATATATACAATAATTGTCAGCGCATCTTCCGAGCAACAAGGACAGCTACACAGTATCTCTTAGAATTACGTAGGTAAACAACAAATGTAACATATTTGTTTACTACAATGTCGGTGCTGGCTGTAGAAGTTGAAAAAACATTGTTTTACTTCGAAATATACTAATTTTATAAGAAAATTCGACGTAAATAGGAGGCAGTAGAGCTCCGATAAGCCAGCGCTAAATCTTCAATATGAAGAATGTTGCTGCTCTCTGATTGGCCAAACGAAACACAGTAGTGACCTCTATCGGCACGCAGGTGAACCAACAAATTTCTTCCTAAGTGGACGTTATTGAATTGCACCAAAGCATCTTCTTAGGGCACACTTAGGAACCTTCGTAGCAAACCCACTTACGAAGAAATACACAGAGCTTCCTGAATCTAGGTCCTGGACTTGATGCAGGAACCAAAGATAGTTATGGACGGAATAGATGGTGATAGGTTGGTGTCCTAGAAGATAGGGTTCATAACGTTACAAACACAGGACGATGGCGAGTAGCACCTTCTCAGTTGTACTATAATAACGCTGGTGAGGTTTCAGTTTGTAGCTGAATTAACAGACTGGCAAGACTTCTCTCTCCCTCTCGCTGTTGCATCCGGACACCACCAATGCCGGTGCTGCTGGCATTAACATTAAGGACGGAGGGTTGTGTCATATCTGGCGAGTCGAGAATGGGATTAGAACAGAGTAACGTTTTGAGTTGTTCAAAAGCAATGGATTGTGAAGTGGTCAAAATGTACTTCCTTTTATGTCTGGTAAGGTTAATAAGAGGTGTTGCAACAGTGCTAAAATTTCTGCACAAGCGACGATATTATGAAGCTAGGCCTAAGAAACGCATAAGTTGTTTACGTGAAGTTGGCTGGGGATACTATTGGATGGTTTGCAGATGAACGTCAAGAGGTGCTATGCTTCCACTGCCTATGATATGACCGAGATAGCACAATTTACCTTTGGCAAACGTGGACTTGCCCAAATTAATGGTGAGACCGGCCTGGCGAAGTTTGTAGAACTATCGTTGAATCTGGTGTAGATGTTCTTCCCAGATGTTGATTGATATAACGATGTCATCCAGGTAGGCGTAGGTATCGGCACGGTCTTGATGACGATGTTGACAGATCGCCAAAAGGTCGCTGGGGTATTGGTGAGTTGGTAAAGCAGTCGCTCATATCTAAATAGGCCAAAAGCAGTGGTGAAAGCAGTGATGTTTTTAGCACGTTCTGTAAGATTGATCTGGTAATAGCCCTTTAAGAGGTCTAGTTGAGACAAGAATTTAGCGTTTCCGATGGCATCTAGGATGTTGTCGATGCGAGGCAAGGGAAAGCAATCCTTAATTGTGACAGAGTGTAATTTGCCATAATCGGTGCACAGTCTTACCTTGCCGTGTTGTTTGAACACCAATATACAGGGTGAGACCTATTGGGATTAACAAGGTGTGGTCAGTCCTTTGCTGAGGATGTACTGTATGTACTTCGGCGAACATGGCTCTTCTGAAAACTGATGCGGTGGTACGGTTGACGGATGGACATCGTTTCGTGAAGCAGTATGTGGCGCACTAAAGTGCATTACTGAGGAGTGTCTTGGAACAGATCTTTATGAGTAGTGATTAGTTGGATCATAGGAGCACTGTTATTGTAATGCAGTTAGTACTTAGTCGGATCGTTTATAATATCAGTTAGAGATCACTGAGTTAGGGTCATTACAGTCAGGAGGAGAAGCAGGGATAGGTATCACTGTTGGAATACGCATCCGTAAAAGCAGTGGTTGGACACATAATGGTAATGATGTAGAGGTTGCCATAACTGGTACAAGGTAGAGGCCTAACACAGTCTATGATGAGCTTTGAGAAAGGTTCTGAAGCATGTGAAAAGGAATCAGTGGCACCTTAGGAATAGGAACATTGGGTTTACCTGCCATTTGACATGTATGACAAGTATTCACTATGATTCACACCTCTTGTGCCATGCCTTGATAACTTAGAATATTAAAAGCTGTTCAGATTCAATTAAACTTTTTTGACTAGTTGTATATGAAAAGGGCTGCAATTGGTCCAAGTTTCAGTATCGCAGCGTAAATAGAAAGAAGGAAAAATAAAACAATTTTAACGAATTCTCAACACTTTCAAATTTACACTACAACCACAAGTTTCAAATGAATTAATTTATATGTCACTTATCTATCACATTAGCATATAATAAAGAATTTTACATAGGGTAATATCCAAAATATATTTGGTTTTACTAATAAAAATATTCAAAGTCCCTCAAAAAAAATTGGCAAAAATATTATGATTTTATAAATATTTATAAAATCAATAAATAAACTTAGGAATACAATAACTTTCATTAATTGTAGAGACAAAAACTCTACATATAATGCAGGCGATGAGTCACAATAACGTGGCTGAAGTATGTTGACCAGACCACACACTAGAAATTGAAGGGACGACGACGTTTCGGTCCGTCCTGGACCATTCTCAAGTCGATTGTGATGAGGACAGGTAGGGACAGGCATTAAATAGGCAAGAGAGAGCTGAGGAGGAAAGTCAGGTGTAGGGGATAGTAGTAATGAGAACTGCAGCAGGCCTATTGGCCCATACGAGGCAGCTCCTATTATAACCACCGAAGGAGATAGTAATAGGAATAAGAAGAGGATAGCAAGGGAGCGTAGAAGACAATGAACAGAAAAAGGGAGAAGAGAGAAAGAAAGGGAAAGAGAAAGAAAGAAATGGAAGGGGGAAAGCTTATGTTAAGTCACGTTTGTTAGAAAGATTAGAGCATTTGAGTATATACTGTGAAAGGGAAGAGTCCACAGCAACAAAGCCAGGACTCAAGTTCATGTTGGGTACATTGTTAATAAGAGCCGATTCTACAAGACGGCGTCTGTGTAGAGTAGAGGCAGGAAAGATTATTTTGGAGGAAGACCAATCAATGGGATGATTAGAATCCCTCACATGGCAGAAGAGAGCATTGTTAGTGTCAGCAGACTTAACACTTCTCTTGTGTTCTTTAAGTCTGTCATTCAGTGTACGGCCAGTTTCGCCAAAGTATTGGAGAGGACAAGATGAACAGGAAATAGAGTAGACACCAGCAGCATTAGAAGCAGGAGGAGCAGTGTGAACTAGATTGCTACGAAGTGTGTTAGTTTGTCGAAAGGCGAGTTTAATGTCAAGAGGACGAAAGGTATTGGTAAAAGTTTTGAGTTCAGATATGAAGGGAAGGCATAGTACAGTGCTACTAGTGTTGGAAGCAGGTTTAGGATGAAAGAAATTTCGTTTAGCTTGAGAGTGGGCACAGTTGATGAAATGCAAAGGATAACCAAGGCGAGAGAATGATTTGTAGATAAAGGCAATTTCAGAATCAAGAAACTGAGGGTCGCTGATGCGTAGAGCGCGGAGGAAGAGAGAGACGAGGACACTTTTCTTAACAGCAAGAGGATGTAGGAAAAGAAGTGAATGTACATGCCACTATGCATGGGTTTACGGTAGACAGAGAAAGAGAACCCAGACACAAAGCTGTGAACATGAACATCAAGAAAAGGAAGGAGGGAATTAGATTCCCACTCAACTTTGAAATGGATAGAAGGAGCCAGATTGTTAAGAGAGGCGAGGAAAGGCTGGAAAAGATTAAGGTCATGAGGCCATAAAGCAAAAATGTCATCAACATAGCGAAGCCAGAGAGAGGGACGAGTATCAATAGAAGGAAGAAGAACAGTTTCGAAGTATTCCATGTAGAAATTAGCAAGAACAGGGAGAGAGGGGAACCCATAGCGACACCGAAAGTTTGAGTGTAATATTTACCGTTGAAAGAGAATGGTCCAGGACGGACCGAAACGTCGTCGTCCCTTCAATTTCTAGTGTGTGGTCTGGTCAATCTACATATAATGGGCAAGCTTCATGTAAAGTGAATAATAAATGAAAGAGTTGAGTCACTTTTATTTTATTAATGATTTACTTGAAAAAATATGAAGTCAAAAATTCTGCCACCTGTGGCTGAGGTTGACATAAACCGATTTTCTCCAAAATTGGCACCCCTTACAGATAGGCTTACGTTCAGTAAGGTGTATAAGTTTCATGCAAATTGTCAAAAAAAAATTTTTGTAAAAATTTGAAAAAATCTCACTTTTTTTTTAAACTGAATATATATTGGATAAAACTAATTATTAATATCCTTTATTATATGCTATTGTGATAGCTGAGAGTCACAGACATGATTTCAGTTGAAACTTGTGTTCGATGTTAATTTGTGAACATTTTGAAAAAGTTTTGACACATAAGTAAATATTTTGTTCTCCCTTTCTGTTTAGGCTACGATGCTGAGACGTGGACCAGTTGAAGCTCTTTTCATAATCAATTAGTCGAAAAATATTATTTTAAGTCCCTTAAGTTTAATGGATCCGAATCTACCGTATAATAACTTGGTTTCGTTAATGAAATAACCGGGGATGGAATCAGTCTTAGTTTGAATCTGAAAGAACAAGGGAGTTAAAGAGATGTCAACTTTTTGAAACTTACGGAACTCCAACAGGTTGAGAATCGGTTGGAGGCCTTATGCATCCTGAGGGACAGTTGTGGCTACTGGTGGTCGTTGTGCGGCTTGAGCACGAGTAGTCACTAGGACAGGCTGGGAGATGTCTTCTGTTTCTTCTGTAACCGGTACCTCTGTGGCATACCTCATTGTAGGATCTTCTTCCGTGGCTGAGTCACATACCTGGGATTTGTCGCAGATGATTAAACTGGTGGAGTCCTATTAGTTAGCCAAGTCGCTGCCTAGGAGAAGTTGAATTCCTGGCATGGGGAAAGGTTTCTCAAGAATGGTAACTTGGACTTCCACGAATGGAGGGACAATCCAGGTGGACTATGGCGAGCGGGTATGGTGTGGGTGTAGTGAGGTCTGTGATGAGGACGGTTTCTCCAGTGTAGGTGACTTTGGGTGCATCAGCTTTAAGTAGAATACTTTGTAGTGAAGCTGTATCCCACAAGATGCTCACTTGGACTTTTCCATCAGAATCTTTACCATTAGCAGAGACAGTTCCAGGATACACATGTCTGTGAAATAAAGAAAAATCAGTAGCTGGAACATACAGGCTTATTAGGCTTGTGAAGTTGAGTTTTTGGCTTCTGCGAATCATTGCGAGTTTTACAATTAAGTGTTGATACATTTCTCGATGGTGTGTCCGTATGTTTTACAATACCGGCAGTAGAGTGCATAGTTAACATCTGTATGACTTACTTTAGCTGGACTGGACAAAGATGGTTTACTGGAATATGAATCATATGATTTGTGAATCAAACTTTAGGTATCGACAAATTGTGCACATCTACTGAGGTTCGTCTCTCCTTATCTGAAAAGTGAAGTCGGACTGAGTAAGGTACGCAGCACATGAATTCGTCGAGGAGAATTAAGTTAGCGGGAGCCGATCGGCCGAGCGGACAGCACGCTGGACTTGTGATCCTGTGGTCCTGGGTTCGATCCCAGGCACCGGCGAGAAACAATGGGCAGAGTTTCTTTCACCCTATGCCCCTGTTACTTAGCAGTAAAATAGGTACCTGGGTGTTAGTCAGCTGTTACGGGCTGCTTCCTGGGGGTGGAGGCCTGGTCGAGGACCGGGCCTCGGGGACACTAAGGCCCGAGATCATCTCAAGATAACTAATTCAGAAAAGGTGATAATCTTGGCTGACTCCAGCCATTTTAAGAAATACCTTGTCTTTGTCTGTACATATTCAACATAGGTAGGGGCACTGGATTTACATAATCTCTGAAACGTCGGCGATAACGCTCTGTGGATAATAGATAGGCATCTAGAACTGCTTGCTTACTGTTGATATGCTTGCAAAGACAGCCTGTAGAAAACCAGTAGTAGAAATTGACATGGGTGTTTCATTAGCAGTGACAAAGACAATACTTAAAAAAATATCTAATGAAAATCTCACCGACCTAAAAAAGTCACAAAGACTTGAAAGTTGTAGCATTAAATATTATGATAGATAACGTGAGGAGACATTCACATATCGGACTAATAGAACACGAACTCGGCAATGTGATATTATAGTAGCCAGAATACGCCTGGGATACAGACGTATCTGGCAGCGTTCTCAAAACCCGAATGTCGAGTACACAGTGTGTCAACTTTGTGAAAAAGAAAACATGCACTCCCTTGAACATTATATTGTAGAATGTCCCATATTGACTGACTTTCGCCCTCCTGGGCTGAGGTATGCTGAACTCTGTAACTATTATATATGAGTACTGGAACACTTGATATATTGAACTTGTACCCTAGATTGACCAGTAATGTAACTTTATAACTTGAACTTGTAAAAGCATCTTAATCACCTTCAGTGGTTAAGTTCTTAATTGCACACTAGTTTCTCTACCAGCTATCTCACCCTGTCAGAGTAAAAGAGAGAAATATATGTGTATGTGTGTGTTTGTGTGTGTATGTATGTATGTATGTATGTATGTATGTATGTATGTATGTATGTATGTATGTATGTATGTATGTATGTATGTATGTATGTATGTATGTATGCATGCGAGTGTGTATGTATGTGTATAAAGTATATGTGGAAGCTGATCAGAATTACATTTCACCATTGTAAATTCACATTAATGCATTCATAAATCTGTATCTATGCATTTACGTATGTAGCTTAGCCTAACATTTTAAAAGCACTACAATCACCTTCTATGGTTGTTCAATAAATCTCTGAACTGTATGTTTGACAAATCTCTCACCCTGTCCATGGAGGACAGAAGAAAATGTATATATGCTGGTTAGCATTGCAAATGTGTGGCCACGTCTGTGATAGAAAATAATAATAATAACTGCTTGCTTTAGCATTTGTTAATCAGTCTCGGTGGCTAGAGTACTGAGGGTCAAAGCAGCTCTTCCTGTAGGATGAGATCTGAGAAGTACCGACCATTTGTTCTGAGGCCAGATGAGTTGAGTAGCTAAAGCTTCAAAAGAAGTGAAAAATGAATCTACCTCTGTCTGTACAAAAGGCGGAATCATTTTGATTCACTAAGTAGGATTGAAACGTACCGATAGGTTGACTTCTGCTTTCTGGCACTGAGTGGTGTGGGTAGTTTCAAGTTCCAGCTGCTTACGTTGGAGCTCTAGCGTGGAGGTAGCTTTCACCTGTTCTAAACGGAGCACGAAGGCAGCTTCTCTTTCTCCGTTTTCTCTCTCTTGAGTTGAAGTTCTTGCGCTAGGTTCTGAAGTCGTTCTGTTTCTCGGTGATGTTCTAGTTCTGCTCATTGTTCTTGGAGCCGGAGTTGATCTGCTCGCGTTCATGTTGGAGTGCTGCTTCTTGTTCTTGAATCGAGTTGCTCTTGTTCGCATCACCGGCTATTGCAGCGTCTTGTCTTCTCATCGCCCGTAAAAGTTCATTATTCTTAGCTTCCACGCGGGCTAATTCGATCTTCAGTTTCATGACGGCGAGTGCAGTTTATCGGCAATTTGATGTTGTTTCTTGCCGCTCTGAAGGGATAAGATCATTATCAGCTAAATAATCTAATATCATGTTATGAAGTTCGGCTTTGGTGGCACCATTGGAAGGCGAGAGGTGATACTCTGTGGTCAATGTTGTAATTCAGAGCGAATGAAAGTAGCTATCTCCTCCTCAGGGTTGGCACGAAAGGCTGCTAAGCGAAACATAGTTAGTAGTGTACAGAGACTAGTATAAAAATTGGAAGAATTATGCTCGTGTCCTCCTGTAAGGGAATCAATATGTGAAAATTATCAGAATATCTTAAATGTGATGTGGCAACAGACACGAGAATGGTTATTATAGAACTGGACTGTACACTCTACGTACAGTTAAGAAAACACTGTACGGACGTAACTATCCTGTAGGGCAATGATAATTGACGAGGAAAGTTTCGGAGACATTAGATAAATTGAACTAATTCTTGGACTTTAGTAGGACTTGGAGGTATCTGTTTCAAGGTAGCACAATATAAGAATGATGTAGGGATTTCTATACCCGTAGCTCTATTATTGACGAGGATAAGGGCAAGAGGTGTCCTACTGAAAGCTTAGTAATACCTGCAGAGTTACAATTCTTTGAGTTTTGGAAAAGAATAGTAAACTCCCTTCCTGGGCAATTAATCGTGAACTTTGAACCAATACATAGGGATCGGAAGTGTCAACACTGTGACGAGAACTGCTGTACGAGTCCCAAACATACAAAACAGTCCTGGATGCGAACGGAGCTTAAGCCCGAAAGTTCGTACTGCAAGTTGAACGGTACAGTTTTGGAGACAAACCAAGGTACCAGAGTACCCGACGGGTGCTCTGTCTGAGTGAGCTACTGCTGTAGGGACAAAATTAATATGAGAAACAAGATATACCAAAGGTTTATAAGATTAACCATTACGAGCAAGTACCAGATTGTGGAAGTACCAGATAGTAGAAGTACTAGATGGTAGAGGTACCAGATGGTGGAGGTACCAGATGGTGGGGTACCAGATGGTGGAGGTACCAGATGGTGGAGGTACCAGATGGTAGGAGGTACCAGATGGTAGAAGTACCAGAGGGTAGATGGACCAGATGTAGGGTACCAGATGGTAGAGGTACCAGATGGTAGAAGTACCAGATGGTGGAGGTACCAGATGGTAGAAGTAGCAGATGGTAGAAGACCAGATGGTAGGGGTACCAGATGGTGTAGAGGTAGCAGATGGTAGAAGTACCAGATGGTAGAAGTACCAGATGGTAGAAGTACCAGATGGTAGAGGTACCAGATGGTAGAAGTACCAGACGTAGAAGTACCAGATGGTAGAGGTACCAGATGGTAGAAGTTCCAATGGTAGAAGTACCATACGGTAGAAGTATCAGACGGTAGAAATACCAAGGTACTCCGTCTGTATACCTTGGTACTTCTACTATGTGCAGCGGGAGCTCCAATTGTCCTGATTCTGAAAATAGAAGTTGTAGTGAGTGAACTGGTGCTGGTGAAGGAGCTGTTAGGGGCTCTAAGGTCGGAGGTCGAGTCCCCGCGGCAAGGCCTACGACAGAGGCAGGAGCTAAGACAGAGAAAAAAACGGCAAGAAGAAGCAAATGAGGAAACCAGCAGGAGAAAGTCGTCGTCCTGGAATGTGGTAAAGGACAAGGGTCTTAAGAAACCTTTGACAAAGCTGCCAACAGATGTCCTAAGGACTTCTAACCAATCTGCCATATTGGAAGGCAGGTGCTGTAGAAAGCCTGCAGTTCGCTCGAAAGGGAAGGCAAGGAAGGGAGCTCAGGTACCTCAAGGTGCTCTGAAATTAAAGGAAGTACCTAAGCGAATTTTAGTTATAGGAGATTCCCAGGTGAGGTTTTTGGATAGAATTTTTGTGCCAGACATAGGGGGAATAGCTTAAGGGTTTGCTATCCGGGAGCTGGAATTGGTGACATTGTTAATAACATAAATTATATTATGGCTGGAAATAGGAACAAACCCATTATTTGTATCAGTTCTGATGGAAATGATGATGGACGAGTTAGGATTGAGAAACTGATACAGAGGTTTAAGACAGACATTAAATTAGTACAAGGGAGGAATCCCGATCATATGTGGCATTCTTGCAAGAAAGTGAGATGGAAATGATTGGCTGTTGAGGGCACTTGGTGTCAATTGCCGACTGGACAAATGTTTCAAATCAAATGCAATATCGTTCATAGATAACTGGGAACACTTCTGTGGAAGAAATGCTATGTATGCTCGTGATGCGATGCATTTATCGAGGGCTGGGGTTGTTGCTGTTGCCAACTCGTTGGAACCTGTGGAAGGAGGAGTTTGTTTGGGATTAAACAAATTAGTAGATAAGTACCAGAGGGCAGAAGTACCATGAGTACAGAAGTACCACGAGTACAGGTATCAGATGGCAGAAGTACC
This sequence comes from Procambarus clarkii, assembly GCF_040958095.1. Classification (NCBI taxonomy): domain Eukaryota; kingdom Metazoa; phylum Arthropoda; class Malacostraca; order Decapoda; family Cambaridae; genus Procambarus; species Procambarus clarkii. Next base: position 29,333,765 of record NC_091190.1, on the reverse strand, counting down.
TAGGGTATAGGTACCAGATGACAGAAGTACCAAGGGAATAGGTACCAGATGGGAGAGCTACCAAGGATATACGTACCAGATGGAAGAAGTACCAAGGGTATAGGTACCAGATGGCAGAAGGGTATAGTACCAGATGGTAGAGGTACCAAGGTATAGGTACCAGATGGTAGAAGTACCAAGGGTATAGGTACCAGATGGCAGAAGTACCAAGGGTATAGGTACCAGATGGTAGAAGTACCAAGGGTATAGGTACCAGATGGTAGAAGTATCAAGGTATAGGTACCGGATGGTAAAAGTACCAAGGTATAAGTACCGGATGGCAGAAGTACCAAGGTATAGGTACCGGATTGCAGAAGTACCAAGGTATATGTACCGGATTGCAGAAGTACCAATGTATAGGTACCAGATGGTAGAGGTACCAAGGGGATAGGTACCAGATGGCAGAAGTACCAGGGGTATAGGTACCGGATTGCAGAAGTACCAAGGTATAGGTACCGGATTGCAGAAGTACCAAGGTATAGGTACCGGATGGTAGAGGTACCAAGGGCATAGGTACCAGATGGCAGAAGTACCAAGGTATAGGTACCAGATGGCAGAAGTACCAGGGGTATAGGTACCAGATGGGAGAAGTACCAAGGGTATAGGTACCAGATGGCTGAAGTACCAAGGTATAGGTACCAGATGGCAGAAGTACCAAGGTATTGACACCGGATGGTAGAAGTACCAAGGTAGAGGTACCAAGGATATAGGTACAGATGGCAGAAGTACCAAGTTAATAGGTAGCAGATGGTAGAAGTACCAAGGTATAGGTACCAGACGGCAGAAGTATCAAGGTATAGGTACTAGATGGCAGAAGTACCAAGGTATAGGCTCCAGATGGCAGAAGTACCAAGGTATTGGTACCAGATGGTAGAAGTACCAAGGTATAGGCTCCAGATGGTAGAAGTACCAAGGTATAGGCTCCAGATGGCAGAAGTACCAAGGTATTGGTACCAGATGGTAGAAGTACCAAGGTATAGGCTCCAGATGGTAGAAGTACCAAGGTATAGGCTCCAGATGGCAGAAGTATCAAGGTATAGGTACCAGATGGCAGAAGTACCAAGGTATAGGCTCCAGATGGTAGAAGTACCAAGGTATAGGTACCAGATGGTAGAAGTACCAAGGTGTAGGTACCAGATGGTAGAAGCACCAAGGTATAGGTACCAGATGGCAGAAGTACCAAGGGTATAGGTACCGGATGGTAGAAGTACCAAGAGTATAGGTACCAGATGGCAGAAGTACCAAGGGTATAGGTACCAGATGGCAGAAGTACCAAGGGTATAGGCTCCAGATGGCAGAAGTACCAAGGTATAGGTACCAGATGGCAGAAGTACCAAGGTATAGGCTCCAGATGGCAGAAGTACCAAGGTATAGGTACCAGATGGCAGAAGTACCAAGGTATAGGCTCCAGATGGCAGAAGTACCAAGGTATAGGTACCAGATGGCAGAGTGTTACGGCCCTATTGGGTCGCAACGGAGTTCTTTCTCTGATGTTATTAGAGTTAGGGTATCCGGCCCCAAGCTAGTAATGGCTTTCAAGGGATGTGTTCCGTAACGCAAGTAAATTAAAGGGGAAGGGATACAAATTCTCTAAATTAAATATATAATTACCATCACCAATAAATAAATATATAAATCACACGGGGGGTATAAACACTATAATGTACAATATGGTCTTCCTCTGAAGACGCGGAGTGTTCCACAGTGCTCAACGATGCTTAGCCCTTGGTCCTCTTCTTGTGGCCTCACAATGAATCCGTAGATTCTCTATTCGAGTCTACCCCAGCCACAGGTCAGCCAAATCACGGTCCCACTGGGTGCACCGTCGTGGAGGCCTTCAACCAGAAATCCAGCCTGTAGCTGGCAGGTTCCAATCAGCTACGCTGCGTAGGCCACTCCACGACCGATACTAGGGTTGCGAGCCCTAGGCAGGAGCCTTGTGTGATTCCACAGATCACTCTCCTCACCACAACACCCCAGTGGCTAGTCTTCTCCGCCAGTCAGCCCCGGGTACGACAAACCCTGGTTCTGCCACCTCACGGGCAGGCTAACACAACAGTGTTCATCCGGGGGGGGGGGGGGGTGACTCACAGCTTCTGCAGCAAATGCGCGAAGATCCTACGGCTGCCTTGGGTAGACTGCAGTTACCCAAGTAGACCTTGGGTTACAGCAGTCCCAGGTCGACTCTGTAATCAGACACGTCATCAGTACTAGTTACACTCTAGGGCACCTCACTCACAGGCTTAGACACAAACGTCCACCTATCCACTCCATAGATGGCATTGCTGTCTAAGCACCACCTCACCAGAGGTCAGCAGCAGCTGTGTTATGAGCTGATCAGGACGGGAAACCAGCCCCTGTGGCCAGTATATCCTGTCCTCACTAGATGGCTTCGTCCATTTGGAGGGGGTTTCGGGAGCCGACTCACAGATGGCGAGGACGTCACTGCTCCGTGCTATGACGCTGGGCTCGGGTCCGTAACACAGAAGTACCAAGGTATAGGTACCGGATGGTAGAAGTACCAAGGTATAGGTACCAGATGGCAGAAGTACCAAGGTATAGGCTCCAGATGGCAGAAGTACCAAGGTATTGGTACCAGATGGTAGCAGTACCAAGGTATAGGTACCAGATGGTAGAAGGCCTTTCACTGATAATACAAGAGACGGGGAAAGAGATAAACATAGATATGAACAGCCTCAGGGACTGTTCGAAGCTGTGATGGAGACACGTGTTAACTCGAGGTCGTTATAATGAGTGTTTGGGGTCGTTTTAATGAGTGGTGAGTGTTTGGGGTCGTTATAATGAGTGGTGAGTGTTTGGGGTCGTTATAATGAGTGGTGAGTGTTTGGGGTCGTTATAATGAGTGGTGAGTGTTTGGGGTCGTTATAATGAGTGGTGAGTGTTTGGGGTCGTTGTATGGAGTGGTGTGTGTTTGGGAAAGTTATAATGAGTGGTGAGTGTTTGGGGTCGTTGTATGGAGTGGTGTGTGTTTGGGAAAGTTATAATGAGTGGTGAGTGTTTGGGGTCGTTGTATGGAGTGGTGTGTGTTTGGGAAAGTTATAATGAGTGGTGAGTGTTTGGGGTCGTTGTATGGAGTGGTGAGTGTTGGGGGTCGTTTTAATGAGTGGTGAGTGTTTAGGGGTCGTTATTCGGAGTGGTGAGTGTTGTGGTCGTTATAATGAGTGTTTGGGGTCCTTATAATGAGTGGTGAGTGTTGGGTCGTTATAATGTGTGGTAAGTGTTGGGGGTCGTTATAATGAGTGGTGAGTGTTGGGGGTCGTTATGATGAGTGGTGAGTGTTGGGGGTCGTTATAATGTATGGTAAGTGTTGGGGGTCGTTATAATGAGTGATGAGTGTTGGGGGTCGTTATAATGTGTGGTAAGTGTTGGGGGTCGTTATAATGTGTGGTAAGTGTTAGGGGTCGTTATAATGTGTGGTAAGTGTTGGGGGTCGTTATAATGTGTGGTAAGTGTTGGGGGTCGTTATAATGTGTGGTAAGTGTTGGGGGTCGTTATAATGTGTGGTAAGTGTTGGGGGTCTTTATAATGTGTGGTAAGTGTTGGGGGTCGTTATAATGTGTGGTAAGTGTTGGGGGTCGTTATAATGTGTGGTAAGTGTTGGGGGTCGTTATAATGTGTGATAAGTGCTGGGGGTCGTTCCACCACGCATGTAGCGTAGTGGACCTCAGGGGCAACACAGCAACCATGACAATCTCACCATGACAACTGTATTGACAATGTTGATGGTTCCACCCTCTGTCGCTCACTGGTCGTGCTTCACAATACATTCCACACCTCAGCACATACTGCATCTAACATCACATACCGCACATAACAGCACATACCGCACCTTATAACACATATCGCACCTCACAACTCCTGCTGCACCTCACAACTCCTGCTGCACCTCACAAAATATACCTCACCTCACATGACATACTGCATCTCACTCAAGAACCGCACCTCACAATACTTGCTTCACCTCACAACACCTGCTGCACCTCACAACACATGCTGCCTCTCACAACACCTGCTGCACCTCACAACACCTGCTGCACCTCACAACATCTGCTGCACCTCATAACACCTTCTGTTAGTCACATTATCTGCTTCATCTCACAACACCTTCTATTCCTCACAACACCTTCTATTCCTCACAACACCTTCTATTCCTCACAACACCTGCTGCACCTCACAACACCTGCTGCACCTCACAACACCTGCTGCATCTCACAACACCTGCTGCACCTCACAACACCTGCTGCACCTCACAACACCTGCTGCACCTCACAACACCTGCTGCACCTCACAACACCTGCTGCATCTCACAACACCTGCTGCACCTCACAACACCTGTTGCACCTCACAACCCCTGCTGTACATCACAACACCTGCTGCACCTCACAACACCTGCTGCACCTCACAACACCTGCTGCACCTCACAACACCTGCTGCACCTCACAACACCTGCTGCACCTCACAACACCTTCTGTTCCTCTCAACACCTTCTGTTCCTCACAACACCTGCTGCACCTCACAACACCTGCTGCACCTCACAACACCTTCTGTTCCTCACAACACCTGCTGCACCTCACAACACCTGCTGCACCTCACAACACCTTCTGCTAGTCACATTATCTGCTGCCCCTCACAACACATAATGCATGAACAAATTCACAACCGCCGTGACGAGGATTCGAATCTACGTCCAAGAGCATCCCAGACGCTACCTTAATCGACTGAGCTACGACATGGTAAATGAATTGAAACCACGAGTTCTACTGAACTTACTTGGATCCTGCAGCCTCTCCGAGACTCAAACCAGGGTTTTACACAATTCCCCCCATTCACTTGAGCTATGTCAATAGCCCGTTCTACCCCTTCGCCCTTACTTCATTACACACAGAAGTCACAATAGCGTGATGCATCATATGAACAAATCCACAAGGGTCGGGACGAGGATTCGAATAATTTGCTTCGCTGGTAATAATAATGTGATCAAAACTCAGTAAGCCCACCTGGCCATCTACACATGTCTAGAGTAAGTAAACAAAATCACTAAAAAAGAACTAGTTTACTGGGGGCATTTAAAATAAGGCACCTGAAAACTAATAAAAAAGACTAAGTTCTCTACAACTGATATTATTTCGCTTCAATAAAGCTTACTTAAACTCTTCAAGATCATCAGTCATCAAAGTACTATACTCCAAACTCTTTGGGATCATCATCATGCACTGTACTGCAAACTATTTGGAATCCTCATCATTATGCCAGGTAATAAACACCCTCTGAGCTAGCTGTCACTAGGCTCTATTCTTTTTCAGTGGTACACTAGCTCTAGCATGCTTCAAATCAAAGTAATGTACGAAATTACAGAATGATGGCGTCATCAAAATATCAGTAGTAGAGTGAGGAAGCAATATCATCCAGTCACTAAATGTCCTCAGAGTTCCACCACATAAATCATACATAAAATATTACCTACTACCTGTCAAAATGGTGCACATCGGCAGGCTGATCCGTGACAAATCAATTAAGGAAAATATTATATGTTACTAGGGCATAGAACCCAACAAAAACCACACAAATGAGAGGGCAATACAGCGTAACCTCAATTTTTAATTTCCAACCTAACAGTCAGCTCGCGCGCAGCCCGGAGAGGTGCAGGAGACACTTTATCCAACTCTGCCAAATACCCATCAATACCCTTTCAAATACAGTGCCTATATCTCAGAACACAACATTTACAAGTGTGACGATAATCTCTTTCAAGAGAGATTGAGCCTGCTCTTCCCTACATAATTACGACAAAATACAAGATACTATATACAAGATACGTTCACCAAGTATCGCCAAACGTTTTGCCCAGAGAGCAAATCGTACCCAGCACACCTGGCCACCGCCGTAACCAGCTAACTGCTCATCCTCTGCCTGCCTGTTGCTGATTGGCTGGTGTCTCGTCGCCCCAGCCCTCCGCCACCACCACAAGTCGACGCCTGGTTGCAGTGCGCCAGTCTCGTCAGAATATCTCAGTGCTCCATGCAGTTGACATCTCTCGCTGGTAGACTAAGCCTTGGCTTTCGTGTACTAAGGGAGGTGGCAGCTCGAAGCCAGTATTCCAGCGCTAATATTTTATTTTGCTATCACTGTAACTTACTTGTCTTAGCGTAACTTTTCATTTGCCAGTGATTATTCATGTTATTTTGTTTGTTGACTTGTCTTGCATATTTTTATGAGATTACCTTTATTCATGTCTTGTTTTTCTAGAGTAATTAAAATTTCATTGTTTATATACTTGTGTTTTGTGTGTCTTCCCATTACCTTACCACAGACGAAAGGACCAACTTTTCTCTTTTTTTTTTGATTATGTGACGAGGCCCTGCCCCTAGCTTTTGAAACAGCCGAACACCATCGCTTTACCGTCGCATAACGTGGGGGCCTGTCCTAGGAGCTTCACTCAGGTACTGGTGCCAAGTAGTAAATTTATGGTAAGCGTATTTGGCTTTGGTAACGTAGCTTTTCACTTTTCAATATTCAATTTTTTTCATATGGTGCTGTGTATATTGTGCATTCCGAGAGTAGCATATGGTGAAGGTGAGACAACTTTGGATTACGTGGTGACTGTAGGCCTTAGTCATTCTCTTAATTGGTCATCTCTCCCTCCGTGTTATTACTCGTATTTACCATCTTTTGTCCCTAGGATATTTCTCATATTTTCGGCAGATCATCATATTGGTACCCTGGTACTGTGGTTTGTCCCCGGGTCAAGTGCACCTAATCTTCTGCAATCTGACAGTAGGAGGATAAAGAGGGCCATAGTTCCTCTCGCACGAACTTTAGTTGCTGAATTGGGACCTCAGCAGCAGTTCTCGTCACCAGTTGACACCTCGCACCCCTACATGTCGGTCAGAGATGATGATATTTACATTGGTAGGGAATTAGCCTTCTTTTTCAGAGCACAAAAGTTCGCTAATTCTGTAAGTATCATATTAATTTCAGTGGGAAAAACTTGCTTATGTCCTATAGAGACTCGGCAAGGTATGCCTACATTCTTGGACTACCAATTTTACTTTTGAGGCAATTAACTGTTTCATTTGTTTTAGAAACTCAGTTTCGCTTGTTTAGTAGGATTTTCTTGCCCTTATCCTCTTACATGAGTACCTGGTACAAGATTTCCTGTGACCTTGATTTATTAATCATTTATCATCTTGAAATTAACATTAATTGTTAAAGATTCCACAGGATAGGTACCAGTTGCCACGTTGTCCTGTTTCTGACATTCACCATATCACAACAGTATATTCGTTGTCATTTATTTGCTAATTTCACCATGTTTCGTCTCCAAGCTTTCCGTGCAGATCCAGCAGGTGCAATAGGGACCTTAAGTCGTGCCAAGAAGACTGAATTACAAACTCTTGCACATGAGTATCAACTAGAAGTTCCCTACCAAGCCAACAAAAATGAAATACATAACCTGTTACTAGATCATCTCTTAGAGGAAGGTAAGATAGACTCTGAAACTCACGAAACTTACTTCATTGCAGATAAAACTGATTTGGCAACGATGAAACTCAAACTAGAGCTGGCCAAGATCGAACGCGAGCAGCAAAGGGGAAGCAGCTGCCATAAGAAAGGAAGAAAAAGAACGTGAAATCGCCCTCAAGGAACGTGAAGCTGCCTTGAGGAAAGAAGAACAAGAACGTGAGGTTGCAATACTCCGTGAGCGGGAACGAGTACAGCTTGAAACAAAACAACGCCAATTGGAGATGCAACACGAACATGACAAACAACAAGCAACTCTGGCTATAGAATGTCGTCAACGAGAATTCGCGTTGGAAACTTCACACCTCGCTCAACGCCAGCAAGCTACCGCCAATCTTCCCGTCAGTTTCAATATATCACATGCAAGTAAGTTAATGCCACCATTCGTAGAAACAGAAGTTGATGTGTTTTTCACCACCTTTGAAACCCTTGCTAATCAACTTAGTTGGCCTGCCGACCAATGGGCAACCCTTCTCAGAGTACATCTTACAGGTAGAGCTGCAGTTACACTCAGTACTTTGGCGTCTGAGAATGACTACCAGACTCTGAAACAAGCAGTGTTGGACGCCTACCTTCTCTCCACCGAAAGTTATCGAAGGAAATTCCGTGACCACTTGAAGGCAAGTACCACTACCTTTCTCGAATTTGCCAATACCAAAAGGAGATATTTTATGAAATGGCTGGAAGCAGCACATGTCTCTACCTTTACAGAACTCGTCAACCTCATGCTAGTTGAAGAATTCTTGAGGCGTGTGCCGCCTCCTGTCCGTCTATATTTAGCAGATAAAGAAGAAACCGACTACCTAAAGTGTGCTAAGTCGGCTGACACTTACAGCCTCATCCACCGGCTGACACCAGAACCACCTTCCAGTAAGAAGTCGTGGTACAGTTACGAGAAAGTGAGTACCGATCAAGCTGGCTCGCAATTGTACTGTAAGTATTGTAGACTCTATGGACATACCATAGATAAATGTGGTAAGTCTCAATACAAAAAAACCACCGAATCGCCAAAACCCAAACAGACTCCTCCTAAGTCCGGTAAGCCTGTGATGAATGTTGGTGTTCATGTTAATGATCTTTCTCTTTTCAGTAAACACCTGTATACTGGAACTGTCTCTGCCAACGGTTCAAATACGGAGGAACGTTTCAAATTGAAGATCTTGAGGGACACAGCGGCTCTACAATCGATTATTTTGAAGTCGGTTGTGCCCAATATCGCCTACACCGGAGAAACTGTCTTCATCACTGACCTCACTGCTACCACTCCTTATCCTCTCGCCAGAATCCACCTGGATTGTCCCTTCGTGAGCGGAGAAGTCCAAGTCGCCATCAGGGAAAAGCCTTTTCCCATGGGGAAAATTTCCTCTTCCTCGTAGCCTGGTGGATAGCGCGCAGGACTCGTAATTCTGTGGCGCGGGTTCGATTCCCGCACGAGGCAGAAACAAATGGGCAAAGTTTCTTTTACCCTAAATGCCCCTGTTACCTAGCAGTAAATAGGTACCTGGGAGTTAGTCAGCTGTCACGGGCTGCTTCCTGGGGGTGGAGGCCTGGTCGAGGACCGGGCCGCGGGGACACTAGAAAAAGCCCCGAAATCATCTCAAGATAACCTCAAGATATGCCTGGAGTGCAACTTCTCCTGGGCAACGACTTGGCAGAAGACCTGCAACCGACCAACCTGATCGTCATGGACAAACCCCAGGTGTGTACCTCTGTGATGGACAATCCCATTTTTGAGTATGTTCCAGCAAAGGTTCAAGAGAGTGATGAAGTTTCTCCTCCGGTTTTAGTGACCACCCGTGCACAAGCTGCACGACCACAGCCACCTGACTCTACTGCTACCGCTGTCCCTCAAGACCCTCAGAAACTACCCCGAATCTGACCAAGTTGGAGTTCCGTAAGTGATCTTACCTTGACACCATTATTTTTCCAGGCTGAGACTCAACCTGACAGTATTCCTGGGTTCTTCCTAGAGAACGAGTTGCTCTACCGCAGATATAGACCCAGTAAACTGAAGGAGGAGGACGATTGGGCCAACGTCGAACAACTAGTGATTCCTGCCAGCCTGCGGCCCACTATTCTACACCTGGCCCACGGAGCACTCTCCCACTACGGATTTAACAAGACTTACCATGGAATCCGTCAAGACTACTACTGGCCAGGTATGGTAAATAGCGTCAAACAGTACGTCAAACAGTGTCATACATGTCAGATGGCAGGTAAACCGAACATCTCTATTCCCAGAGCACCACTGACTCCCATACAGGTGCCTGCGGAACCCTTCCACAGACTTATTATAGACTGTGTTGGTCCTTTACCTCGGACCAGTTCAGGTAACGCCTATATCTTGACCATCCTGTGTCCTACCACCAGATTCCCCATAGCAGTTCCAGTAAAGAACATTACGGCTGCTACGGTTGTGAAACACTTATTGAAGATCTTCACCCAGTATGGATTTCCAAGGGAGGTTCAGAGCGACTGTGGCACCAACTTCACCAGTGATCTCTTCAAGAGGACACTGGAAGAGTTCAACATCAAACAGGTATTGTCCAGCCCCTATCATCCTGCTTCACAGGGTTCTCTTGAGCGTAGTCATCAGACTATTAAAGCACTCCTGAAGAAGTTTTGTAATGAAACCTCTAAGGATTGGGATAAGCAAATAGACCTGATAATGTGTATCTATAGAAGTCATTCCCAATGAGTCCCTAGGAGTATCTCCTTATGAGATGCTCTACGGACGTAAGTGCCATACTCCCCTCAAGGCTTTCAAAGACTCTCTACGTGATGCCACCTTCAGTGAGCATCAGAATGTGCCCCAGTTTCTTCAAAACCTACAACACATTCTAGAGAGGGTCCGCAGTTTTGCCCAAGATAATCTATTGAAAGCACAGGAGAGGATGAAGACTCATTACGACCAGACCAGCAAAGTAAGGAAAATTTAAACCGGGAGACTTCGTACTTGCTTATTTCCCTATCCCAGGTTCTCCTTTACAAAACAGGTTTTCAGGACCCTACCGCATCAAAGAGTGCAGAAACAACCACAATTACGTTCTAGAGACTCCAGATAGGCGGCGGAAGACCCAGTTGTGCCACGTCAACCTCCTGAAGCTATATAACGGTACTCCTCCCACTGTCATGATAACCTACTCTTCCTTTAAAGAGCCATACATCCACAGTGAGACCTTCCCTGCTTCTCCTCCCGAAAGCACTGACACGGAGTCAGCGCTTTCTAATTCGGAAATCCTAACTGATCTTCCCAACTATTTTCAGGACAATCATAGTGCACCTCTCGTCAAGATCTTCAAAGAACATCAACAGTTGTTCCGAGATGATCCCCAAGAGTGTAATGTTACCCAGCACGACATCCAACTGCTCCCTGACACCCGGCCGATTCGTCAACCCTTCTACCGAATCAGCCCTAGCAAGAAGGAAGTCATGCGTGCTGAGGTGCAGTACCTCTTGGATCATGGAGTGGCTACACCTTGTGAGTCCCCCTGGGCCTCACCTTGTATCTTGGTGCCAAAACCCCAAGGTAAGGTGAGACTGTGCACGGATTTCCGTAAGTTAAATAATGTGACTGTCAAGGATGTATACCCCTTGCCAAGGATAGATGACATTCTTGACGCCATTGATAATGCCCAGTACTTGTCCCAAGTGGACTTGCTTAAGGGGTATTACCAAGTGTGTCTAACAGAGCGAGCCAAAGAAATATCTGCCTTTATCACTCCCTTTGGACTTTTCAGATATGAACGCCTTCCTTTCGGACTATGTAATGCCCCGGCCACCTTTCAGAGAGCTGTCAACCGCGTCATCCAGGGCTTGGATAACACCTACGCCTATTTGGATGATATCGTCGTAGCATCCAACACCTGGAGCGAACATCTGCTCCAGCTGCAACGACTGTTCGCCAAGCTCCTGACAGCCGGCCTCACCATCAACCTGGGCAAGTCCACCTTCGCCAAAGGTAAAGTGCGTTATCTGGGTCATGTAATTGGGAGTGGCAGCCTAGCTCCGTTAGACACACACACTCAAGCCATCCAACATTATCCACAGCCTACCACCAGGAAGCAGCTCCTGCGCTTCCTTGGTCTTGCCTCCTACTACCGTAGGTTTGTGAGAAATTTTAGTACAGTCGCCACACCATTAATCATTTTAACCAGTCCCCAAGCAACGGTATAATTGGACCATGCAGCAAACCGTTGCTTTCCAACAACTCAAATTCCTCCTCTGTTCTAATCCCATTCTCGCCTCGCCAGATATCACCAAGCCTTTCGTCCTTCATGTCGACGCCAGTGGTACCGGCATCGGTGGTGTCCTGATGCAGCAACGAGGCGAGGAGGTTCTACCTGTCAGCTACTACAGCTACAAGTTGAAACTCCACCAGAGGAACTACAGCACTATTGAAAAGGAGCTACTCTCCATCGTCCTGAATCTCCAGCACTTTGCTCCATACCTACAAGGTGCCAGGTCTTCCACCATCTTCTCAGACCACAATCCTCTCCGCTTCTTACATCAAGCCCAGTTCACTAACCAGCGTCTTCTACGATGGGCTTTATATATGCAAGATTTCAACCTGGAGATCCGCTATATCAAGGGTTCTGACAACATCATAGCCGACGCCCTCTCCAGAGTCTATGAAGTAGAAGAAACTCCACCTATTACTCCACCACATGAAGACGTAACTTCTTCCAGAACCGCAGGCTTCGGGGGAAGAGTTGTGACGATAATCTCTTTCAAGAGAGATTGAGTCTGCTCTTCTCTACATAATTATGTCAAAATACAAGATACTATATGCAAGATACGTTCACCAAGTATCGCCAAACGTTTTGCCCAGAGAGCAAATCGTACCCAGCACACCTGGCCACCGCCGTAACCAGCTAACTCCTCATCCTCTGCCTGCCTGTTGCTGATTGGCTGGTGTCTCGTCGCCCCAGCCCTCCGCCACCACCACAAGTCGACGTCTGGGTTGCAGTGCGCCAGTCTCGTCAGAATATCTCAGTGCTCCATGCAGTTGACATCTCTCGCTGGTAGACTAAGCCTTGGCTTTTGTGTACTAAGGGAGGTGGCAGCTCGAAGCCAGTATTCCAGCACTAATATTTTATTTTGCTATCACTGTAACTTACTTGTCTTAGCGTAACTTTTCATTTGCCAGTGATTATTCATGTTATTTTGTTTGTTGACTTGTCTTGCATATTTTTAATGAGATTACCTTTATTCATGTCTTGTTTTTCTAGAGTAATTAAAATTTCATTGTTTATATACTTGTGTTTTGTGTGTCTTCCCATTACCTTACCACAGACGAAAGGACCAACTTTTCTCTTTTTTTTTGATTGTGTGACGAGGCCCTGCCCCTAGCTTTTGAAACAGCTGAACACCAACGCTTTACCGTCACACAAGCAATTAATCCTTAAACATACATATGTATATATAAAACTCCGATGCATTTGGGAATGTTTCAGAGAGAGAGTGGGGAATGGTGGGAAGGATGAGGGGACGGGAGTGCTGGATGGTGGGGAGGACAAGACGACAGGGGAGTGGGGGATGGTGGGGAGGACGAGGGGGACGGGGAGTGAGAGATGGTGGTGAGGACGAAGGGACGGTGAAGTGGGGAATGGTTAGGAGGACGAGTGGACGCTGGAGTGGGTGATGGTGGGGAGGACAAAGAGACAGGGGACGGGGGAAATGGTGGGGAGGACGAGGGGAGGGGGGAATGGTAGGGAGGACTGGGAGACAGGGGAAAGGTTGCTGTGAACCACATCAACGCATGGCCGGGAAAAGCTAGTAAAGATTATAGTTGGATACAATACATTTCCTAATAAAGTAACAAAGCATTCTGTCACACACCACCGATAATCTATTTATATATTCAATGATCAAACAAGAGTTCATACCTACGAGACATGGCATCATTGACTGGAACCAGTACGCAAGGGGTAGGGGGTGGGGAGAGTTATGGAGGATTCTAGAACTTTACCGGTCCAGCTCTAATACATCTAATCTATATAAATAAATATGTAAATGTTCGTTTGTTCAAAATCGCTAATCTCCAAAAGTTCTTCACCGATTGCTTCGAAAATTTCACACAATGTTCCATTCGCATCCGAGCGGGTTTTTATATACATACTATATAGTTGTTACGTCTGTGATGGGAAAAAACATGTTTTTTTTTAAACTGTGATTTTTATGTACTCACTTAATTGTACTCAACTAATTGTGCTTGCAGGGGTTGAGCTCTGGCTCTTTGGTTCCGCCTCTCAACCGTCAATCAAGTGATGTACAGATTCCTAAGCCTACTGAGCTCCGTCATATCTACATTTGAAACTGTGTATGGAGTCAGCCTGCACTACATCACTTCCTAGTGCATTCCATTTACTAACTAATCTGACACTGAAAAAGTTCTTTCTAATGTCTCTGTGGCTCATTTGGGTACTCAGCTTCCACCTGTGTCCCTTGTGCGTGTGCCACCCGTGTTAAATAATCCATCCCTGTCCACCCTGTAAATTACCCTGAGAATTTTGTTTGTGGCTATCATGTCTCCCCTAGCTCTTCTTTCTTCTAGCGACGTGAGGTGCACTTCACGTAGTCTGTCCTCATAACTCATGCCTCTTAGTTCTAGGACTAGCCTGGTGGCATACCTCTGAACTTTTTCTAGCTTCGTCTTGTGCTTGACTAGATACGGGCTCCATGCTGAGGCTGCATACTCCAGGATTGGCCTTACATATATGGTATACAAGGTTATGAAGGATTCCTTACACAGGTTTCTGAAATCAGTTCTGATGTTAGCCAGCCTCGCATAGGCCGCTGATGTTATTCTTTTGATGTGGACTTCGGGAGACAGGTTTGGCGTGATAACAACTCCCAGATCTTTCTCTCTGTCCGTTTCGTGAAGGACTTCATCTCTCATTCGGTATCCAGTGACTGGCCTCCTAGTTCCTACTCCTAGTTTCATTATCTTACATTTACTTGAGTTGAACTTTAGTCGCAATTTGTCGGACCATTCCTTTAGTTTGCCTAGGTCATCTTGTAACCTCATACTATCCTCCTCTGTCCTTATCCTTCTCATAATTTTTGGCATCATCACCCCCTCCCCGCTCAGCTCGTTGTTGCCGTGTGGGGGCTTAGTGGGCGGCTGCCGGAGTGTGATGCTCCTTGGGACAGTCCTCTGTCCTTTTCTAGCCTTGTGCTCCTGCTGCCGTCCTCTCCAATTCTGCTGGGCACCTTTTCCTTTTCCTTCTGTTTCGTTTTTCTCCCCCCTCTTCTCCTATCTGCTTGCCGTTTCCTGGCGACCTTTTGCTTGTTCTGGTTCTTCCCTTGGACTTCTTCTATTTTGACCCTCGAGTGCTTGAGGAGGCATACTCTTGCACCCGTAGAACTGTAGTACCCGACGTCGAGAGCGAGGGGAACCTTTTATTGTCAATCCCCCTTTCGTCACTGAACCCGATCTCGACGGACTGTCGGTTTCCTAAGGTGGTGTTTGTGGGCGTATACTCACGATGCACCCCTAGGAGGCCCCGGCAAGATCGGCGATAGCTTCTTGTTGGGTGTCCTGCCTCTAATTGTGGCTCCATGGTGGGTGTGGGGGCACATTCGTGAATGAATTTTTCTTTTCATAATGATGATGACCCCTGTTTCGGCTGTTTCTGATTTACCTTCTCAGGCTCGTGGGGTGGGCGACCAAGCCCCCGAGTCAGTCCGTGTTGGAAGACCGGGCTCTGTAGCCTCCGCTGCATTGGGCCCCGACCTTGCTCCTCCTTTGGCCTCTCTGACTCCTCCTCCTGGCTCCCCTCCCTCCTCTGTGGTTGGGTCGAGCCCCAAGCTCCCGATGGTGACTACCTCGTCCCCTGGCGCGGCTCCTTCTCTAGTTGTAACTACTGCGCCTTTTAACCCCTCTCTCTCTGGGGGTTCTCACCGCCGTCCTCGTCACGGCCGCCCTCGCTCGATTCCTTCCAGTTCTGCTACCTATCAAGCCTTGTTTGGTCCCGCTTCGTGGGCCAAATATTTTGATCTCCTCCCTCTTGATTCTGCGCCTCCTGACGATTTCTCCCTCCATCGACATCTCGTTGATTCCGTGGATGCCTCCATTACTTTCAACCCCACTCGTTTCGGTACACGTGTCGTTGCTGCTCCTTCTCAGGATGCTGCTTCCCGCTTGGCTGCCTTATCCTGCCTTGGCGAGACCCCTGTTCGGGTCTCGAAGAACGCTCAGTTGAATGCCAGTGTTGGCACTATTCTGCTCCCGCCCCATGTTGTGACCGGTGTTCGGGACCTGCGCGACTGCCACGACGATATTCGACATATCCTTGCTGCCCAGGGCCATTCTATTCTCCAGGTGGACACGTTTACTCGTCCCCCTCGTGGTAGTCGCCGCCAACCCCTCCGGGTTGTGAAGATTACCTTTGATGGTAGGACCCTTCCACCCTCTGTCATTCTTGCTGGTGCCAGGTGCTCTGTCCAGGAGTACATTCCTTCTCCTCGGCTCTGTAACAAGTGCTGGAGGTTTGGGCATGGTGCCCTCCGCTGCTCCGGGACTGTCTCTCTCTGTCCTTTGTGTGGTGGCGAAGGTCACTCTTAGTCGGAGTGCACTTCTCCCCAGGCTCGTTGCCTCAACTGCGGTGAGGCCCATCCTACCTTCTCCTGTGCGTGTGTCCATTACAAGCTTGAGGCAGCCGTCCTCAACTTGAAGCACCGGGAGCGTTTATCTTTTCCTGAGGTGAGACGTCAGGTTCGCCGGTTCCCGCCTTATGCTAATATCTCTTATACTCGCGTGTTGCGCTCTTCCTCTCCTCGTCCTTCCCGCCTTCCTCAGACTCACAACCGTTTCCGGGCCTTGGACCCTGATACGCCCACTGCCCCCTCCTCTGTTCCTTTGGGTTCTCTCCCGAAGGATCCACCTCCTGGTCCTCTGTCTGGGGTTCCCCTTCTTTCTACCCGGTCTGCCGTGTCTCCTGTGTCTTCTTCCTCGTCTCCCTCCGTTCCTCCTTCCCATCCTTCCCCTCCGTCTCTTGACTCTCCCCGCCGCCTGTCGGTGCGGGCTGATGTTCATCGCTCTCCAAACGGAAGTCATGTGTGCTCTCGTTCAGCTTCTCCTGTTGAGACGCTAGAATCCGTTGCCCAGTACGTGGTTGCTGGGACACCTGTCTCTTTAAGTCAGAAGCGTAAACCTGGCTCCTCTCCTTCCTCCTCCCCGGCGGGTAAGAAGGTTTCGCTTTCTTCCTCGGCCCCTACTTCTGCCTCTCTCGCTGCTTCCCCTCCCATTTCGGTGGTTGCGCCCCCTGTTCCTGCTATGGAGGTTTCTTTAGCCCCCGCTTCCCTCTCGGTTGCTGCCCTTGCTGAGGTACGCTCCCCTCTTTCTCCCCCCCCCCCCTCTTCCTGCTGCTGTCCTTGACTGCTCCTCTCCGTTGTCTCCTCCTCTTCCTCCTCCTCCTCCGGACCCCGCCCGCCCACCTCTGATCTGTTCTCCCGTTTCCTTCCCTCCGTCTTTGCTCAGTTTACCCATGCCCCCTAACCCTGACTTTGCTGACCCTGATATTCTTTAACGTGCTCTGTTGCTCTTTCGCCTTTGTTTCTTCCTTGTTCTCTGTTTTTGTCCTTTCTCTTCTCGTCGTTGTCCATTCTTCAATGGAACGTTCGAGGTTATTACGCCAATTTCCTCGAACTCCAACTTCTGATTTCGCGGTTTTCGCCCCTTTGTGTCTGTCTCTAGGAGCCGATGCTTGGTGCTCGTCCTGGTCGTTTTCGTGGCTATTCCTTTCTCTCCCCCCCTCCCCAGCCGTTGCTGGGACTTCTAATTCTTCTGCTCTTTTGATTCGTGCTGATGTTCCCTTTGTTCCTTTACTTTTTCCTTCGCCTCTCCATTGTTCTGCTACTCGTATCTTTGTGGGGAAATGGTACACAGTTTGTTCCATTTATCTCCCCCCGAGTGTCCCGCTTTCTCTTCCTGATTTGAAACACCTCCTAGACTCCTTGCCGGAGCCTGTGCTCCTGCTGGGTGACTTCAATTGTCGTCATTCTCTTTGGGGTGACGTTCTGAAGAATACCCGGGGTCGCCTTCTTGAGCCGTTTCTCCTCTCTTCTTCCCCGTCTCTTCTGAATTCTGGTCAGCCCACTCATTTGGACTCTCGGACTCGCACCCTTTCTTGTCTTGATCTTTCTCTCTGCTCTTCTTCTCTTTACTTAGATTTCACGTGGCAGGTTCTTGATGACCTCCATGGAAGTGATCATTTCCCCATCCTTGTTTCCGTTTTCTCTTTTCGCCCTTCCCTCTCTTTCCCTAGGTGGCAGTTTGCTAAGGCAGACTGGACCCTATTTACCCTCAGTGCTACTCTCTCTGACCTCTCCCTTCTGCCTCTCTCTCGCGCTCTCCTCCTTTTTCATGACACTGTCTTCAACGCTGCCCTCCGCTCTATCCCTCGCTCTTCCTCTCGGGGTCCACGGAAGTGCGTTCCCTGGTGGAATGCGGACTGTGCTCGGGCTGTCCGCTGTAAGCGTGCAGCCTGGAAGAGGCACCGCCGTAGGCAGACGACCGATTCTTTTCTTTTCTTTCGGGAAGCGAGTGTGGTGGCCCGTAGGGCCATCCGTACGGCTAAACGTGAATGTTGGGCATCTTATGTCTCAACAATTACGTCCGAAACTCCTCTGGCCCAGATCTGGAAGCGTATCCGCAAGATAGTGGGTAAGTTCGTTCCCGATGTTTCACCAGCCCTTCACCTCCATGATACTCTTGTGGCGGACCCGTTGCAGGTCGCTTCCGTACTGGGTTCCCACTTTTCTTCTGTTAGCTCTGGTCTTCATCTTCCCCAATCTTTTCTTCTTCGTAAACCTGTCCTTGAGTCTCTTCCTTTAGATTTCTGCACTTGTCTTCAACTTCCCTATAATGATCCCTTCTCTCTCTCTGAACTTCGTTCTGCCCTGGCCCTCTGCGGTTCTACGGCGGCGGGCTCCGATGGTATTCATTATGAGATGCTTCGCCATCTCCCTCCGTGCACGTCTCAGTATTTACTGAGTCTGTATAATCGGATCTGGGAGTCGTCGTCACTCCCTGAGGACTGGCTCGATGCCGTTGTCCTCCCTGTTCGCAAACCGGGGTCTCTGGGTACTTCCTCTAAGGACTTTCGCCCTATTGCTCTCAAAAGTTGTGTCTGCAAACTCTTTGAACGTATGGTTAACGTTCGTCTGATGTGGTTCCTGGAACACCATCACCTCCTCTCCCCTTCTCAATTTGGTTTCCGCAAGTGCCGCAGCACGACAGATGTCCTGGTGAACTTGGAGGTCTATATTCGTACTGCTTTTGCTGCGAAGACCTCCGTTGTTGCCGTCCTTTTTGACCTGGAAAAGGCTTACGACACCACTTGGCGATATCATATTCTATCTCAACTTCATTCTTTTGGCCTTCGTTGTCATCTCCTTCTCTTTCTCCGCAGCTTCCTCTCCCGTCGTTCCTTTTGGGTGTGCCTTGGTACCGCTCTCTCTGCCTCTTTTCAGCAATACGAAGGTGTGCCCCAGGGTAGTGTTCTGAGCACTACTCTTTTTCTGGTTGCCCTCAATGGTCTTCTTTCCTCTCTTCCTTCTGGTGTCTTCTCCGCTCTCTATGTCGATGATCTTACCCTTTGCTGTCAGGGTGATGATTCGCCTCTCCTTCAACGCCGGCTTCAACTTGCAATTGATGCCGTGTCGTCTTGGGCCACCGATCATGGCTTCAAGTTCTCTACTTCTAAGACTTGTGCCATGACTTTTACGCGGAAACGGGTTGTTCTTCGTCCCTCTTTGTCACTTTATGGTCATCCCCTTGAATACAAAGATTCCACGAAGCTTTTGGGGTTATTCCTTGACACTCGTTTGTCTTGGTCTCCCCATATCTCTTACCTCCGTGTTGAGTGCTCTAAGGCCCTTACCCTCCTTCGGGTCTTGTCCCATACTTCTTGGGGGGCAGATAGGCGCACTCTCCTTGCTTTACATTCCTCTCTCGTCCTGTCTAAGCTCGATTATGGTTGCCCTGCTTACTCGTCTGCTTCTCCTTCTACTTTTCGCCATCTTGATGCTTTGCACCATACTGGGTTGCGCCTCAGTTCTGGTGCCTTTCGTTCGACTCCCGTCCTTAGCTTGTATATTGACACTGGCTCGCTGTCTCTCCAGGACCTCCGTGATCGCTACTGTCTTTGCTATCTTGCGCGGTCCGTACAACATCCTTCCTCTCGCCTCTGTCGTGCTTTAATTTTTACTCCTCCTGTGGTTCCTGTTTCTCTTCACCACCTCCCTCTTTCTGTCCGGTTATCTCGCCTCCAGGATTCTCTTTCCGTTCGTATTTCTAATGTTTCTCCTCGTGTTGTTCCTTCTTTGCCCCCATGGAGAGTCCCTCTTCCGCGGTTTTGTACATCCTTGACCCGTATCACTAAAGCTTTTACCCCTCCTACAGTTCTAAAACGCCTTTTCCTTGAGCACTTTTTTTCTCACTCCCGTTCCGTTTCAGTCTTCACCGATGGGTCTAAGTCGGCAGACGGTGTTGGCTACTCTGTTGTTTTTCCTGATCGCACTTATATGTGTCGCTTACCTCCGGTGACTAGCATCTTTACAGCGGAACTTTATGCTATTCTCTATGCTCTTCGTCTCCTGCTTTCTCGTTGTCAGTCTTCCTTTGTAGTTGTTGTTGACTCTCGTAGTGCCCTCATGGATCTCGGGTCCTTTAATCCGGTTCATCCAGTAGTTGTCGAGATCCAGCATTGGCTGTTTTTTGTTCACAGTAAATTTAAGTCGGTTGAGTTTTGTTGGGTTCCCAGCCATGTTGGCGTGTCTTTAAATGAGCGTGCGGATGCTGCCACCAAGGAAGCTGTCCGCTCTTGTCCCATCTCTCGTAAAGGCATTCCGTACTCCGACTTTTACCCGGTTATCCATTCCTCAGTCCTTACCCATTGGCAGGCTTCTTGGTTGTCTGTTACTGGTAACAAGCTACGTACTCTTAAATGTTGTGTTTCCTCGTGGCCGTCCTCCTTCCACCGTAACCGGCGGTGGGAAACAGCTCTGGCGAGGTTGCGTATTGGCCATATTCGCTTAACCCATGGTCACTTGATGGAGCGCCGCCCTGCTCCTTATTGTCCTAGTTGCATTGTCCCTCTTACGGTCGTGCATGTCCTTCTTGAATGTCCTGACTTCCAGGGCGAGCGTGTGTCTTGCTTTCCGACCGCCCCTCGCGGTCACCTGTCCCTCAATAGAATTCTTGGTAACTTGGATACTTTTGATATCGTTCGCCTTATGCGTTTTTGTTCTCGTATTGGCATCCTTGGTGATATTTAGCGCCCTCTGATTATTTTGCGCATTTGATGGTGCTACATAGCCTTCCCGGTTTGGTGCCTTCTTTTGATAATTGCTTACTTACTTGGCATCATCAGCAAACATCGAGAGGAACGAGTCAATTCCTTCTGGGAAATCATTTATGTATATCAGAAACAGTATTCTGATACTGATACTGGCACTCTCTTATCCAGTGGAGTACCTTCCCTTTCACTCCTGCCTGCATCTCCAGTTTGTGCTCTAGTCTCTAATGAGGTACTGTGTCAAAAGTTTTCTGGCATTCCAGAAATATGCAGTCAGTCCAGCCCTCTCGCTCTTGCCTGATTTTTGTTGCCTGGTCATAGAACTCAATTAATTCTGTTAGGCATGATTTGCCATCTCTGAACCCATATTGATGTTGTGTTACAACATCAGCAACATGTTACAACATCAGCAAGTTCTTCCGCTCCAGATGTTCCACTAGCTTTTTTCGCACAATCTTCCTTGAGCACAATCTTTTCCATCATCTTGCATGGAATGCAAGTTAGGGACACTGGCCTGTAGTTCAATGCCTCCTGCCTATCACCCTTCTTGTATATTGGGACTACATTGGCCGTCTTCCAAATTTCTGGCAGTTCACCTGTTACCAGTGACTTGTTGTACACCATGGAGATTGGTAGGCACAGAGCTTCTGCTCCTTCCTTTAGAATCCATGGTGATATTCCTTCCGGGCCAATAGCCTTTGTCACGTCCAAATCTAGCAGATGCTTCCTCACCTCCCCACTGGTAATCACAAACTCCTCTAGTGGTGTCTGGTTTGATGTTCCCTCCCTTATCTCTGGGACTTCTCCTTGCTCTGAGGTGAAGACTTCCTGGAATTTTTTATTGAGTTTCTCTCACACTTCAGTGTCGTTTGTAGTGAATCTTTCTGCCCATATCCTCAGTTTCATTACCTGTTCCTTCACTGTTGTTTTCCTCCTGATGTGGCTATGCAGCAGTTTGGGTTGAGTCTTTGCATTTCTCGCTATGTCATTTTCATATTGCCCCTCTACCTCTCTTCTCACCCTGGCGCTCTGGTATCTTTCTCTGCTCACTAGTGTTCTGTTGTTTCTATAATTTTTCCACGCCCTTTTACTTAGCTGCTTTGCTAGCTTGCAACTCTGATTAAACCATGGGTTTCTCATCTCCAAATAATTGTTTTCCTTTTGGACTGGGACCAACTTGTCTGCTGCTTCCTTACACTTCTGTGTGATGTAATCCATCATATCTTGAACCGTTTTTCCTCTGAGCTCTGTTTCCCAAGCTATTTCATTTAGGAATTTTCTCATCTCCTCATAGTTTTCCTTCCGGAATGCTGACCTCATGCTTTCTGGTCCCTTCCTTGAGTACATTAACCCTTCTGCGACCAGATATTCAAACAACAGTACACTGTGATCACTCATACCCACAGGGACTTCAAGACCGATGTCCCTTATGTCTGAATCGTTCAGAGTGAATACTAAGTCGAGTCTTGCTATTTCATCATTGCCTCTCATTCTCGTGGGACCCTTGACATGACTTAAAAAGACTTAAAAAAGACTTAAAAGTTTCTAGTCGTCACCTCTAGCAGTTTTGCTCTCCATGTTTCCTCATCTCCATGTGGTTCCCTGTTTTTCCAGTCTATCCTTCCATGATTAAAGTCCTCCATTATGAGAAGATGGGATCGATTTCTACAGGCAGCAGCGGCTGCTCTCTCAATGATAAGGTTGTTTCAGCAACATAAAACAACTGCTATGTTGTTTCAACAACATGAAACAACTGCCATGTTGATTCTGTCATACTCTTGCCTGGATTTTCTTTCATTTGGTGGTGGGTTATATATCACTGCTACTACTACTCTTGGTCCTCCCATCGTCATGGTGCCTGTTATGAAGTCTCTGAACCCTTCGCAGCCCGGAATAACCATCTCCTCGAAACTCCATTCCTTTCTCATCAGTAGAGCCACTCCGCCTCCTCCCATTCCTTCCCTCTCTTTCCTTATTACAGAGTAGTCCTGGGGAAACACCGCATTCGTAATGATCCCTGAGAATTTTGTTTCTGTGAGTCCAATTACATCTGGTTAACTTCTTGTGTTCTTTCCCTAAGTTCACTAGCCTCGTTTTTAATCCCATCTATGTTCAAGTACATGACCTTAAAGCTGACTCTCTTTTGTCCATTCTCAGTTTCTGTTGATTCCACTGGAGTTGGGGGGCAAGGGATTTATAGGATGGGTGAGCCCAGGAAGGAGCTGGGGGGTCTGGGGTGTGAGCGGCTGGAAGGATCTGGAACATGGGGGCTAGGGGGGTCTGACGTGATGTGGCTAGGGTCCGGGGTTCGGGGTTAGTTGGGGCATGGGAAGGGGGAGCTGGAAGGGCATGTGGTGGGAGGTCACAGGTTGGGGTATGCAGGGTTGACTGCAGTGGGTTGACAGGGAGGTCAGAGGTTGGGTAAGGGAGGGGAGCCTGGGTAGGAGGGACCGGGAGGGAGGGGTTGGGTAGGGAGGAGAGCTTGGGGTGGGGAAACTGGGATGGGCACAGGCTGGAGAAACAGGGAAGGGCATAGGGTGCAGGAACAGTGAAGATCTGGGGTAGGGGTTGGGGGAAGAAAAAGGGCATAAGGGGGGGGGGGTCTGAGGTCAGGGAACATGGGGGACATGGTCTGAACGGGGACTTTACTGTCTGGGGAGGTGCAGGTGATTGGTGGGGGATGACTGAGGGACTGGTTGGTGGGAGGCTTCTGTTACAATCCTTCCTGAGGGGGGGGGGGTGCTGGCCTGCTGGTGGGGGGATTCCCACTCCACTCTGAGGTCCCTGGAGACACTGAGCTGAGTCATTTGGCTCCCATATCCCCACCCCTTCTCCTTGCTCATAGGTAGGAGCCGGTCGGCCGAGTGGACAGCACGCTGGGCTTGTGATCCTGTGGTCCCGGGTTCGATCCCGGGCGCCGGCGAGAAACAATGGGGGAGAGTTTCTTTCACCCGATGCCCCTGTTACCTAGCAGTAAATAGGTACCTGGGTGTTAGTCAGCTGTCACGGGCTGCTTCCTGGGGGTGGAGGCCTGGTCGAGGACCGGGCCACGGGGACACTAAAAAGCCCCGAAATCATCTCAAGATAACCTCAAGATAACCTCTTTCTCTGCATTTCCTCCTTGCTTCTGCAGCCTTCCTTCTCTCCTCCCTCGTCATGTCCCTTTGCAGAAAGACATCCTCGTATCCCCCTAACCTCACACGTCTGCTCTTCCTGGACAGAATCTTCTCCTTTGTTGCTTTATTCGTGAGCACCACCTTTATCAATCATTTCCTTTCCTTCTTGTAGATGCCCACCCTGAAAACTTTCTCTATGTTGCCATTTGCCTCCTCCATATCCAGTCCCTCCAAGATCTCTGTCGTAGTTGCTAGGTCCCTCCTTCTCCACTCCTCCCAACTGGATCCCTTTGTTTCCTACATCTATAACTGGTCGTTTCCTTTCCAGTATTTGTTCAGTGCATTTTGCAGCTTCCTGTGAGGTAGCTGCTTTCATAACTGCTGTCTCTAAAGCGGCCTTGGCATTTGGGCTGTTTTGCAGTATTTCTGCAAAAGAAAGTCCCCCTGGAAGGAGCCTTCCATCAGCTTCGTTCTCTGTTTCCAGGAGGTTGCAAACACCGTGTTTGTTTGAATTCTGATTTTCCATGAGTCTCTTTATTTCCTCTCTGGCTTCCTTTAAATCTCTCCTCTTTTGTAGTGAGTAACTCATGTGTTTTCATGTGATTTAAATTTTCGAAACCTATTTACCGATTGCTATGAAATTTGACACAACGTTGCATTCTTATAGGTTGGTGACTTTATATACCTACTATATACATGCCTAATCTGTGACAGATAAAATTATACTTTTTTGAAAAACAGCGCCATCTGTTGGATATATGAGCAACCCACGCTGCAATCTCCGAAAGTTCTTCAACGATTACTTTGAAATTTTGACATAATGTTCCATTCGAATACGCACATGATTTTATATACCTACTGTATAAATGACACCAGGTTTCTCTAACGACCTGCAAGAAATCAATGACGCCCGAAAAGCAGCAATCATCGATAGGGAGCTGAGCAACCTGCAGATGGATATTGTTGCTCTCCAAGAGACCAGGCTCCCTTAATCCGGATCTGTGAGAGAGAGGACCTTCTCTTTCTTCTGGCAAGGAAAACATTCTGATGAGACCAGAGAACATGGTGTGGGATTTGCCTTCAGGAATGCACTGTTGGGACACATTATGCCACCGATGGGGGAAACCGAACGAATTCTGTCTTTGCAGCTGCACTCCCAAACAGGACCAGTCAATGTAATTAGTGCACATGAACCAACCCTGACTTCTCCAGCAGAGGCAAAGGAAAAATTCTACGATGACCTCAACAGAGTCATAGCGAGAATCCCTGTAAAGGAGCCACTGTTCATCCTCGGCGACTTCAATGCCAGAGTGGGTGCTGAGCACAACATTTGGCCAACTTGTCTGGGTCAATTCGGCATAGGGAGGATGAATGAGAACGGGCAACGTCTGCTAGAACTCTGCTGCCTTCATGATCTTTGTATCACCAACACGTTCTTCGGCACAAAGCCTCAACACCGAGTATCTTGGAGACACCCCAGATCCAAGCACTGGCACCAGCTTGACCTGATTCTTACCAGGCGTGCAAGTCTACCCAGTGTCAAGATTACACGTAGCTACCAGAGTGCGGTCTGTGACACCGACCACTCCCTGGTATGTAGCAGGGTCAAAATGCAACCAAAGAAGATTCATCACTCGAAAAAGGCGGGCAGACCTCGCATTGACACCACCAAGACCCGCAACCAGAACAAGGTGGAAGATTTTACACGCGTGCTCGAGGAAGCTCTCCCTGGCCCAGCCGGGGTCACTGCCTGTAAAAGATGGGAGCACTTCAGAGACGCTGTGTTCAACGCTGCCATTTCCACCTTTGGCAAGAAGACCAGTAGGTCGGCAGACTGGTTCGAGGCTCACTCGGAAGAGATCACACCTGTCATCGAAGAGAAGAGAAACGTCTTGGCAGCCTACAAAGCCTGCCCAAGTCAGCACAACTTACAGATCCTTCGGGCCGTCCGCTGCAAAGTGCAGCAGAGCGCCAGGCGATGTGCCAACAACTATTGGCTCCAGCTCGGCTCCTAGATACAGACTGCAGAGGATACAGGCAATGTAAGGGGAATGTATGTCGGCATCAAGCAGACCCTCGGCCCAATCCAGAGGAAGATCGCTCCTCTGAAATCTGCCACTGGCGAGGTTATTCAGGACCAGACACTGCAGCTGAAGCGCTGGGTCGAGCACTACTCTGAGCTATACGCCAGGGACACTGTGGTCACCGAAGACGCCCTGAGCGCGATTGAGTGTCTGCCTTTGTTAATGGAGCTCGACAGTGAACCGACCCTGGAAGAACTTAGCGATGCTCTAGACTCCCTTGCTTCTGGTAAAGCTCCTGGCAAAGACGGAATTCCTGCTGAGACTTTGAAGTGCTGCAGAGGTAGCCTGCTCATGGAGCTGCATGAAATTCTCTGCCTCTGCTGGGAAGAAGGAGAGGTGCCACAGGACATGAGGGATGCCAACATCGTCACGCTGTATAAGAATAAAGGTGACAGGGGCGACTGCAACGACTACCGTGGAATCTCCCTCCTTAGTATTGTATGAAAGCTGTTTGCTCGAGTCGCATTGAAGAGGCTCCAAGTACTTGCAGAGAGAGTCTATCCAGAATCACAATGCGGATTCAGAGCTGGCAGGTCCACCATCAACATGGTCTTTTCCCTCAGACAACTGCAGGAGAAATGCAGGGAACAGAAGCAGCCACTCTTTGTAGCCTTCATAGATCTGACGAAGGCCTTCGACCTCGTCAGCAGGGATGCCTGTTCAAGATCCTCCCCAAGATCGGATGCCCACCCAGGCTCCTCAGCATCATCACATCTTTCCATGAGAACATGAGGGGCACCGTGATCTTAGATGGCCTAACATCAGACGCCTTCGACATCCGAAGTGGAGTAAAGCAGGGCTGCGTACTGGCTCCAACCCTATTCGGGATTTTCTTCGCAGTTATGCTGCGGCACGCTTTTGGATCTGTCATGGAAGGCATTTACCTCCAGACCAGGTCGGATGGAGAGCTCTTTAACCTCGCCAGGCTGAGAGCCAAGACGAAGGTTCGGCTGAGGTGTTTGCGCGACTTTCTTTTTGCCGACGACCCAGCAGTCACTGCCCACTCAGCTGAAGACCTCCAACGGCTCATAATCCGCTTCAGCGAGGCCTCTCAGGCTTTCGGACTCACCATCAGTCTGAAGAAAACACAAGTCATGGGACAAGAAGTGGACTCCTCACCTGACATCGGCATCTCTGATTCCAAACTGGAAGTCGTTCACGATTTCGTGTAACTGGACTCCACAATCTCTGACTCCCTTTCTCTTGATACGGAGCTAAGCAAACGCATCGGTAAGGCATCTACTACCATGTCCAGACTGACAAACAGAGTGTGGGCCAACAATAGGCTAACTGGGTATACTAAGATTCAGGTTTCAGAGCCAGTGTCCTGAGCACTCTCCTTTATGGCAGTGAGTCTTGGACACTCCGTGCCCGTCAGGAAAGACAGCTGAATGCCTACCACATGCGCTGCCTTTGACACATCTTGGACATTACCTGGCAGGACAAGGTGACAAACAACAACGTCTTGGGGAGAGCAAGAATCACCAGCAGGTACACAATGCTGAAACAGAGACGAATGCGCTGGCTCGGGCACGTTGTGCGAATGGGCGACGGCAAGATCCCCAAGGATCTCCTGTACGGAGAGCTGATGCAGGGAAAGCGCCCAACAGGCAAGCCCCAGCTACGGTACAAAGACATATGCAAGAGGGACCTGAAAGCCATGGACGTCGATCATGCTATATGGGAGACACTGGCTGCAGACCGTTCAGCCTGGGGGCAGTCTGTTCAAAGAGGTCTCACTAAGTTCGAGGAGTCACTTGCCAAGGAATTGGAGGCAAAGAGACAGAGAAGGAAAGCCGGTAGCCAGGAAGACAGACCAGAATTGGACTTCGTTTGTGCTCGGTGTGGGATGGACTGCCACTCTTGGATTGGCCTCATCAGTCACACCAGACGCTGCACCAGGATTGACAACTAGGGCGCAACTCCATAGTCTCCCGAGACTGAAGGATGCCTACTACTACTTTATAAATGCCACACCTGTGACAGGTAAAAACATGCTTTTTTGAAAAACAGTGCCATCTGTTGCATGTAATACTATCAGGTATTATACTAAATATGTTACAATTCCATTTCAATGTTTCTGATTGCATTAATAAATTTAATTTTCATAGATTTCGATTTATTTTCATTTTGATTTAATTATTTTTGTGTGACATTTCGTTTGAATTGAGCTGTGTTGTTTACATGCCGTTCATTTTGTGGGTATAAGTATAGATACCACAACTGTGACAGGTAAAAACATTCATTTTCAAGAAACAGTGCCCTCTGTTGAACGAAAGAGCAACATACACTATACCAAATATGTTATGATTCCATATCAATGTATCTGATTGCATTGACAAATTGAATATTCATAGATTTCGATATATTTTAATTTAGATTTAATTATTTTGTGTGACATTGCGTTGGAATTGAGCTGTGTTGTTTACCATAAAGTTCATTTTGTGAGTATAAGTATAGATGCAACACCTGTGACAGGTAAAAAAAACTGTTTTCTTTTTACAAAAAATAGTGTCATTTGTTGCACATGAGAGCAATACACGCGCTACTCTAAATGTGTAATGATTCCATTTCAATGTTTCCGATTTCATTGATAAATTGAATTTTCATAGATTTCGATTTATTTTAATTTTGATTTAATTATTTTGAGTGAAATTGCGTTGGAATTGAGCTGTGTTTTTTACCATTCCGTTCATTTCATAATTATAGTTTATTTATTTATTCTTTAATTATTTCTCCATTTCTTTTTTTAACAGTTTTCTTATATTTCAGTGATGGGAACATTAGATCATTTGGAATGCATCGAACAAGGGAATGGGGAATGGTGTGGAAGGACGAGGGGACGGGAATGGGGGATGGAGGGAAGGACAAGGGGGCCGGGTGAGGGGGGTAAAGGTGTGGAGGTCGAGGGGACGGGGAAGTTGGGGATGGTGGGGACGACGGGACAGGGGAATGGAGAATGGTGAGGAGGACAAGGGGACAGTGGACGGGGGTTGGTGGGGAGGACGAGGGGATGGGGTAGGGGGAGAATGTTAGGTAGGACTAGAGGATGGGGGAGTGGGAGATGTTAGGAAGGACGAGGAGACAATGGAGTGGGGGAAGGGTTAGGAGGACGAGGGGATGGTGGGGAGGACGAGGGGACGGTGGAGTGGGGGATGGTGGGGAGGACGAGGGGATGGGGGAGTAAGGATTAGTTGGGAGGACGAGGGGATGGGGAAAGGGGGTAATGGTGGTGAGGATTGGGAGACAGAGGGAAGGTTGCTGTAGCTGGGTACAGCTAGTACATTAGTATACATATAATATATACAATCTAGCAAGAACACTGTCTACTGGTATTTTTTCTCACAAAACAAGTATGTCAATTACTAAGTACGATTAATGCAAAGCGACCACAGGCTTTCTCATTCCTCATCTAGAAAACAGATATATCACAATGCATACGTATAAATGGCATAATACATCAGGCATATAGATGTATACAAGGTACACAAGAATATATAAAGTATGTTATATACAGTAATGCATAGAATGCAAGAATAGATACATATAATTATATGTTTAAAAGACATTTGGCTAGGCTACACTGCCTATCCTATGCTAAGGTATAATCACATCATACACCAGTCATACTTGATGTATGTGGGGTCATAACATTCCTCCATCGCAAGAGATGTGTTCACGGTGGCACATATTGTACACATCATTACTGGCATGGACCGCGAAACAAAATCATATCAATATCCCTCCATCGCAAGAGATGTGTTCACGGTGGTACATAGTGTACACATTCTAACTGACATGGACCGCAAAACAATATCATGCATCATATATTCACAATGAAGTAAATCATAAGCTGCACAACACTTAGTGCAAACAATTATCATATAACATCAATAAGTTAGAATCATACACCTCGAAATATATAATGCAAATATAATACATCATCAAGTTTACATTAGCTACAAGTATATAGCAAGATAAAATCCAATCCAATCATAAAGTTTTATGATGGTCTATCAAACTCAGGTTTTCTCTGGAAAACATCTGGATAAGGCATCAGCCAAGACATTCAATATAACAGGAATATGATGAATGTGGAGGTTAAATTCTTGCAAGAACAATGACCATCTTAAAATATTCTGATTATGTAGTTTCATTCTGTCAATAAATTTTGAGGGGTTATGATCAGAAATACTTCTACCTTACTCTATGTAAATATACTTCAAACTTCCCTATAATATCCCTTCTCTCTCTCCGAACTTCGGTCTGCCCTGGCCCTCTGCGGTTCTACGGCGGCGGTCTCCGATGGTATTCATTATGAGATACTTCACTATCTCCCACCGTGCACGTCTCAGTATTTACTGAATCTGTATAATCGGATCTGGGAGTCGTCGTCAGTCCCTGAGGACTGGCTCGATGTCGTTGTCCTCCCTGTTCGAAAACCAGGGTCGCTGGGGACATCCCATAAGGACTTTCGCCCTATTGCCTTCACGAGTTGTGTCTGCAAACTGTTTGAACGTATGGTTAACGTTCGTCTGATGTGGTTCTTCGAACACTATCACCACCACTCCCCTTCTCAATTTGGTTTCCGCAAGTTTCGCAGCACAACATACGTCCTGATGAACTTGGAGGTCTATATTCGTATTGCTTTTGCTGCGAAGACCTCCGTTGTTACCGTCCTTTTTGACCTGGAAAAGGCTTATGACACCACTTCGCGATATCATATTCTGTCCCAACTTCATCCTTTTGGCCTTCGTGGTAATCTCCCTCTCTCGTCGTTCCTTTTGGGTGAGGCTTGGTACCACTCTCTCTGCGTCTTTTGAGCAATACGAAGGTGTGCCCCAGGGTAGTGTTCCGAGTACTACTCCTTTTCTGGTTGCCCTCAATGGTCTTCTTTCCTCTCTTCCTTCTGGCGTCTTCTCCGGTCTCTATGTCAACGATCTTACCCTTTGTTGTCGGGGTGATGATTCACCTCTCCTTCAACGGCGGCCTCAACTTGCAATTGATGCTATGTCGTCTTGGGCCACCGATCATGACTTCAGGTTCTCTTCGTCTAAGACTTGCGCTATGACTTGTACTCAGAAGCGTGTCGTTCTTCGCACTTCTTTGTCGCTTTATGGTCACCCCATTGTGTACAAGCATTCCGCTAAGCTCTTGGGGTTGATTTTTGACACTCGTTTGTCTTGGTCGCCCCATATCTCTTACCTCCGAGTTGAATGCTCTAAGGCCCTTACCCTCCTTCAGGTGTTCTCGCATACGTCTTGGGGAGCGGATAGGCGCACTCTCCTCGCTGTACATTCCTCTCTCGTACTGTCTAAACTCGATTATGGTTGCCCTACTTACTCGTCTGCTTCTCCTTCTACTCTTCGCTGTCTTAATGCTTTGCACCATACTGGGTTGCCCCTTAGTTCTGGTGCCGTTCGTTCGACTTCTACCCTCAGCTTGTATGTTGACACTGGCTTCCGTTCTCTCCAGGCCCGCCATGATCACTACTGTCTTCGCTATCTTGTGTGGTCTTTGCAACATCCTTCCTCTCGCCTCTGTCGTGCTTTAATTTTTACTCCTCCTGTGGTTCCTGTTTCTCTTCACCACCTCCCTCTTTCTGTCCAGTTATCTCACATACAGGTTTCTCTTTCGGTTCGTATTTCTAATATTTCTCCTCGTGTTGTTCCTTCTTTGCCCCCGTGGAGAGTCCCCATTTTACAATTTTGAACATCCTTAACTCGCATCACTAAAGCTTTTACCCCTCCTACGGATCTGAAACGCCTTTTCCTTGAGCACTTTTCTTCACTCTCCTGCTCCGTTTCCATCTTCACCGATGGGTCTAAGTCTGCGGACGGTGTAGGCTATTCTGTTGTTTTTCGTGACAGCACTTATATGTGTCCCTTACCTCCGGAGACTAGCATCTTCACAGCGAAACTTTATGCTATTCTCTATGCTCTTCGACTCCTGCTTTCTCGTTGTCAATCTTCCTTTGTAGTTGTTGTTGACTCTCATAGTGCCCTCATGGCTCTTGGGTCCTTTATTCCGGTTCATCCAGTGGTTGTCGAGATTCAGCATTGGCTGTTTCTTACTCACAGTAAATTTAAGTCAGTTGAGTTTTGTTGGGTTCCCAGCCATATTGGTGTTTCTTTAAATGAGCGTGCGGATGCTGCCACTAGGGAAGCTGTCAGTAGGGAAGATGAGGACTACGACGACGCGCGCGGCACCTGCCAGGTGGCACTCCCCTTCAGGTGAGTGCCAGCCGACAGGTGCCGCGCGCGTCGTCGTAGTCCTCAGGGGTTTTGGGGAATTTCCCGGAAGTTTTGGCGCGTTTCGGACGCGTGTGAGCGTCGGGTGTTTGGGTATGTGGACAGGAAAGAGTGGAGGTCATGTTGGGCAGCTGACAGGTGGCGCGCGTCGCTCCCGTCCTCAAGTTTTTTGGGGGGAATTTCCCGGAAGTTATGGCGCGTGTCGGAGGTAATTGGAGCGCGTCGCTCCAGTCCTCATGGGTTAAGGTAAGTGGTTAGGAAAGATTGGAGATCTTGTTGTGTGAGAGTAAGTGGTGGAGTAAGAGGAAGGAGTGAAATGAATATGTGTGTTTAGCAAGTGATAGAGTAAGAAAATAGAAGGAAGATGGAGGAAGGAGTAAAAGAGTTGACCGTGAGTTAGTGTGTAGATGAGAGGAGAAAGCAGCACAGCCTGTTATGTTGTTTTGGGATGGGAGCTGGATGGAGTTTCCCCTCGTCGGGAGAGAGTGCTCTGGGCCATTATGTGGTTAGACAAACCCATTGACTCCCCTACAGGAAGGTCTTAAGTGATGTTTGTAAGAAATGCATGGAAAAGACACGGGACTGCACCTGGCTTTTTCTGTGTTCGGGTCAAGAAAGAGTGAAGTCACTCTCGTTGTGAGACTGCAGCGGGCCATTATGTGGTTAGACAAACCATTAACGTCCCCTACAGGAAGTGCTAAGTGTGTGTGTGAGGATGAGGGCAAAGTCTCCTGCAGGAGGGGAGTGTACCATTACCTAAAGCGTTTTTCAATGTCGCGACGGGGTAAGCGTACTGGTCGCAGGTTGGAGCCTGACTGATCATCTTTCCAACTAGTCTGGGTATTTCTCCTACGACACCGGAAGTGGTGGGACACCCATTACCATTGCGTTTCGCCAGGGTCTGCGACTCTCTCTCTATCTGTCTCTGTCTCCCTGTCTCTCTCTCTCTATCTGTCTCAGTCTCTCTGTCTCCATGTCTCTCTCTCTCTATCTCTCGCTCTGTCTCTGTCTCTGTCTCTCTCTCTCTCTCTCTCTCTCTCTCTCTCTCTCTCTCTCTCTCTCTCTCTCTCTCTCTCTCTCTCTCTCTCTCTCTCTCTCTCTCTCTCTCTCTCTCTCTCTCTCTCTCTCTCTCTCTCTCTCTCTCTCTCTCTCTCTCTCTCTCTCTCTCTCTCTGTCTCCCTGTCTCTCTCTCTCTCTCTCTCTCTCTCTCTGTCTCCCTGTCTCTCTCTCTCTCTGTCTCTCTGTCTCCCTGTCTCTCTCTCTATCTCTCTCCCTCTCTCTCCTTCGTATTGTTCATTCATTCATAGTTCCTTTCATTAAAACTATTTC
The DNA here is from genome assembly GCF_040958095.1 of Procambarus clarkii. Lineage (NCBI taxonomy): Eukaryota > Metazoa > Arthropoda > Malacostraca > Decapoda > Cambaridae > Procambarus > Procambarus clarkii. The sequence goes on along the minus strand of NC_091190.1, from coordinate 29,300,100 downwards.
AGTTTTACTTATATAAACAAAGCCATCTCCAGCTCTTGTCCCCGGCTTAGTTCATTTGTACAAGATCGTTAGTAATAGATCAATTTTTCCGAAATTTAAAGCAGTCATACTTCAAAGTTAGTAAATAATATCAAGTCAGTTACTGAGCTCTAGCTCTCTCGTATATTTGTAAATAACCCAGCAATTTCACTGTAATTTCTACCCTCTGTATTACATAGTAAATATGATGTAAACAATTATAAAACTCTAGCTCCTGTCCTCTGTCCAAGTCCACTCCTATAAATTTATTACTATCAGTCCAATTCTCCTGAGATTTGAACACCAACTACATTTTCAGTCATAGTAAATAAAAACCGGTTCAGTTATCAAGTTTCAACTCTTGCCCCCTCAGCTTAGTTCATTTTTTTTTGTACAAGTTCTTTATTTTCCAACTAATTCACCTTGAGATTTAAGATCGCTTTATTTCTAACGTAGCAAAATTAATCTGGACATTAACCAAGCTCCATTTCCTCAGTCTTAGATCATCGAACATAATTATATCCGTTCAAACCCCTCTCCAGCCTAACTGTTTATCAGAGTAAACACCTTCCATAGCGTGAGTTTACACGCAACATCAACCATTAGTAATCCTTCGATCCAACAGGAAAAACAGAGACTCATGTTAACATAATAGGTGAAAAAAAGTTAATCTTTCTCTTAACACGTTTTTATTCAATGACTGGTAGACACATACATATTTATCTTGGTAAAAACAAAACATATTAACTGTCAGACAGACAGACAGACAGACAGACAGACAGACAGACAGACAGACAGACGGACATAGGTGAAAAAAAGTTAATCTTTCTCTTAACACGTTTTTATTCAATGACTGGTAGACACATACATATTTATCTTGGTAAAAACAAAACATATTAACTGTCAGACAGACAGACAGACAGACAGACAGACAGACATAACACACAGCTTAAAGCAGTTATCAGTGGAGTTTCAAAAGTTTTTTTTTTTTTTCAACTATTATGAGCTGTTTTCCATGTTTTTTTAACACCATGGCTAAGTGAGCCAGAGCTGTGTAGTAGTGAACCTCCCATTCAAGCTTTTCACCTGGATTCAAGTCATCACTGTCAATCATTCCCAAACCATATGGAATTTTAACGCGCTTGATTGTATTATGACGCTTAGTCATGCTTAAAATTTGATTAATGCATAGTTTAAAGCTCCATCGTCTCTTGATCTTAGTATCATTGCGGAGTCCCTCCATTATACAATCTCTATCCTCCCCACACTGCTCTAATAGAATTTTTTGGTTAACAGCATTATTTTCTATTGGTGGTCCTGCGCTATATCTGGTCACAATAGCTATAACATGTGGTAAACTTTCTGGTGAGGGGGAAGGAGAAAAGACAGCTCCTCCCACTTTAACGCGATCAGCCACCACCACATAGTTAGTTAATGGTTGGATCGCTCGCTGTAGTCGTGTATAAGGATACATTTCCCCGATGTCGCAAGACATTCCTCCTGAATGGGTGTGAATTGAAGGAATATCATACACTATACAGTCACCAGGATGGATCTCATCCATTGCCAGATAATCACCTTCTACTTTGCAGTCTTTAAGACTGGTTAGTTTATGGAGCATGTACCTTGAACACATCTTGACAGTTATTAAACGCAAGTTTGCGGATGTAAGAATTATATACAGTATAGAGTTATCAGTTACTCTTTTCATTCCTCTATCACATCTATAAACACACTCAACTGTTTGTTAAAGCGGGAAGATAAACACAGAGTATAATATTATTTTTTTTTATTATTATTAATTGCAAGCATGGAAAATGGTAACAATAGTAAATAAATAAAGTCAATAGTTTATATATATATATATATATATATATTTCTAGTCAACTGTTAAATCTATCACTTCGATGTCTCCTGTGAGATCTATTATAGGCACGGCTTTGCAATGAGGTTTTGTAGTTTCACCTCCAGCTTCATCTGCGTTCAAGTTGTTGTTCTTCATCCGATGATAAGCAGAGGCAACTCCTTCACTTAACTTATGTGTAAGCACACCGTGTGTAGGCAATGCTATAGGGATTGCATTGCTTGCAGAGTCAACCATCACAAATTTCAACCCGCGACGATGATAATACCGCTCCAACTTCATCATTATGGGTAGATATTTCTGCCTCCACACTTCTTGATTGTAGCTCTTCCAGTACTGACCACAGCCCATCCCAAGTCCAAAAGGGAAAATTATGCGGTTAATTTTATATTCTTCTTCTCTTGTTAAGATGATTGCAAAGGCCTTACGCAGAGATTTTGTAAACCAATAGCGACGCATTTCTTCTGTATCCAACTGTAAGCCTCTGTAGTAGTGCGGGTCGACAGCATATAACGACTCGATTTCCTTCATCGTCATGTTCAGGGGTTTAGATGATTTCCCTCCGGCGTGATGAGTTATTAATCCGATGAGATGAGGTAGATGCGGGTCATCACCAATTCGGTTGTTGAATTGAGGGGGTTCACCATAGACAATCTCTCCAGGCAGGGCTCGGTCTCTTCTCTCTGCACGATTTTTGTAGGGTAGTTTGCTCCGATGAATGCGAGCATAGGGAAAACGAGTCCATAATTCTTCAACAATCCCACTTGTCATCACACTACAGGCGTCCATATCATAGATGATGCAGTCGGAGTAAGAATACTCCGAAAAAGATGAAATGCTGCCAGCTACAGTCGTCAACATCTTATCTGATGAGTGGAGTAGAGGAAGTGAGTTGGAGAGGAGCGAGCATCCGCCCCTTTATACGGTCGTGCGAAGGTTACTGGGTTTCCTGTTTTGTTTCGTTCCTGTTTCCTTGGGGCGAACTAAAATCACTTTGACGTTATAAGGGTTTAATCTCCCCTGCATATTTTGAATAATGGGGAGGTGAGTACTTTCCCACTCTGCATCTTCACACCAACCTGACATACCCACACCCCAGGGAAGAATAACTTTCGTGATCTCCTCGGTATCTTCAATATACAATAAGAGTTCTTCTAATGATTTCGTCAAGTATAACATGCGGTTTTCTTTCGTATCAGCACGCAGCCCTTTAACCATAGAGTAATCTTTTGATTTACCAGCAATAGCTTGAGCAATATCATTCCTCTCAATAGGCTTCCCTAATCCATACTGCGTTGCCAGGGCTACTAGGCTTGGTCCTTGACTGTCTCTACTGATGTGAATGGATCCAGGTGTTGGACGGTCTTCTCTGACGCATCTCTTTAGATTATACAATTGCGTTCTGGCGTAAGCGGTGGCATGAGAATATTTATCAGCAATGTCCTGGGACATGCCGTAGGGAGAGCATGATATACAATTTACAGAGTAGGCAATGCAACACTCTCGATTGTTAAACTCCTCATCCGTCATGTATCCGTGATGAATTTCTACAGAGTTCATTTTGGCTATGGAGTTCATTTTTTTTTTCCCCAACGCGCTATAGATGAAACACAGGGGAGCGATGAGCGGGCCGTAATGAATTAGTGTGATCTACTCAACCCCTTTTATCCTCGTCGTGTGAGGCGCGTGCGCGCAGGCTCCCGGGATAGTTTCCAATTAATGATTAACCATACTCCATAGTTTCATATTTTATATTATTTATTTATTATTTATTATTATTATTTAATAAACGCGGATTATAGTACATTCTAGCAGTAAGATCTGTGTAATACTATATTCTCAACAATGAGGTTTTATATTAACTTCGCACCAAGCTGTGTTTTTTTCTAAGTTGTGGAGAGTTTGGTATATCCCTTCACTATAGAAATTAATCTAAAGTGTGTATATATATATATATATATATATATATATATATATATATATATATATATATATATATATATATATATATATATATATAATATGCACTACTCCCAACCAAACATAGACCCGATAATATTCTACAAAACAAGAAGTCTTCCAAACTCCTTATCAAAACAGTTCCGAAGGAGAACCCTCTACAGCAGTCAATCGTTGCATACTTGTACACTTGCCCCCATGAAGGATGCACCCTTCAATCTAAGTACATAGGTAAGTCACCAACCAACCAACCTCTACAGCAGTCAATCGTTGCATACTTGTACACTTGCCCCCATGAAGAATGCAACCTTCAATCTAAGTACATAGGTAAGGCACCAACCAACCAAGCTGTGGAGGTGATTATCCCATAATCTTCAATCCCCGCCCCCCAGGAATCACATGAGACAGGCTCTTGTCATCACTCTAACAAGAGAAATGTTGAACAAGAATAACTGCATAATAGACAAAACCATGGATGTAAGAAGATTGTGAATTCTTGAGACAGTTCGCATAAGAATAGTTCAACTTACAATGATCACCCAAATCATGGAGATGATTACTCTACACACCGTGAGAGTAAGGTTGAGACTCGAACATGACACCGCCGTCACAGAAGACAATATCCAACGATATATATATATATATGTATATATATATATATATATATATATATATATATATATATATATATATATATATATATATATATATATATATATAACATATTTATCCCCCCAAAAAAAACTACTCCCTCGAGCGGTGTTTAGTGCGAGTGCAAACTTTAATCCGCTACTGGATAGAAGAGATTAGATTTTTTTTTTTTTCAATCCGTGCGATGCCGTCTATTTCATCTTTCCCAATACCTCTGCTTAAACTAATTGGGTTTACCATTAAGCTTATACATAGATTTCTCAATGAATATGTAGCGATATGCGTCACCCCATTCTCGAGGATAAATAGCCCGGAAACGGTCAAACCTTTACCACAATTTTGAGTGTTCGACCCAGCATGGATGTCTTTCGCAGCAAAACTTTCCGAAGCATGGAACGTTTGCGTTGTGAGCAGATGAGGTTAGACACCTTTGTGGGATGGCGTGTTGACTGGCTTTTGCCCCCGGATTTAGCCAGTGATGGATTCTACTTCACCAAATCCGTGGATTACTGCATATGCAGTTTCTGTTACGCCTTAATTGGAGGATGGGTGGAGGGGGAGGACACCCCCCGCAGTCGTCATGTAACTGCAGCCCCGCACTGTCCTTTCATCACCGGTAAACGTACTGAAAATGTCAGCATTGCGCTAAGCAACATGGTCTACGCCTATGGATTGAATTTCACCTATTCCGTCCTGCAACTGGAAAGAGATGGAAATTCAACCAACAGTTGTAAGTATCCATCACAATTATGTGTTATCTCATAGTCGCTGTGAATAACGTTGCTTGTATAGTCATTGTGAATAGCTTGATAATAAGATTGTGTGTGTGTGTGTGTGTGTGTGTGTGTGTGTGTTTATAGGAACGGTACGCGTATATATATATATATATATATATGCAAACAAGCCTGAATGGTCCCCAGGACTATATACAACTGAAAACACTCACACCCCAGAAGTGACTCGAACCCATACTCCCACAACTGGTATGTACAGGGACGCCTTAATCCGCTTGACCATCACGACCGGACATAAGGAAGTGATAGCCGAGGCTATATGAACCACTTCCCCGCCGGCACTCGGATGGTAATCTTGGGCATAGCATTTTTATCAAATCACCTCATTCTTTGGGGCACACGTGAGGAACACAAATGCAAACAAGCCTGAATGGTCCCCAGGACTATATACAACTGAAAACACTCACACCCCAGAAGTGACTCGAACCCATACTCCCACAACTGGTATGTACAGGGACGCCTTAATCCGCTTGAGCATCACTAAAAATGCTATGCATTTTTATGCATAGATATGCATGGATAAAAATGCTATGCCCAAGATTACCATCCGAGTGCCGGCGGGGAAGTGGTTCATATAGCCTCGGCTATCACTTCCTTATGTCCGGTCGTGATGGTCAAGCGGATTAAGGCGTCCCTGTACATACCAGTTGTGGGAGTATGGGTTCGAGTCACTTCTGGGGTGTGAGTGTTTTCAGTTATATATATATATATATATATATATATATATATATATATATATATATATATATATATATATATATATATATATATATATATATATATATATATATATATATATATATATATATATATATTATTATTATTATTATTATTATTTTAATAATTGTAGGTACTGTGGAATGGAGTGAGGAAAACTCTGGAATTCTACCATTCTCTATGCCCATTTACCCAGAGATGGCAGGGTATAAGTCTCGGTTGGCATCATTCGGCATCATCTGGCCTGATATGTGCGGACAGTCTCCGGCAGAATTATCTCGAGCTGGCTTTTTCTCTTGTGGTAAGTATTGGAAGATATTATTATTATTATTATTATTATTATTATTATTATTATTATTATTATTATTATTGATGTCTTAATGTAATCACACAAACCCACTCTGTTTGAGACGTGTTAGTATTTACTTTCACATTTATTTACTTTCTCATTTTATATATATATATATATTGTGACGGAGTTCCCCCCCTTATAATTCTCCCACGCCTGCAGTAAGAGTCATGTCTACTTTTCCCAAGCGTTCTCTACGTTGCAGGCTACAATTTGATATATGGGAGAGAGTGAAGTGTTCTCGGAGAGCCGAGAAATTTGTGAAATAGTGATATTTTGGCCTGTGGTTTAGGCCCTTTAGGGAGCCAAGATGGCGCTGGCTTCCCTGATCTCCCGCCAAAACAGTGTGACGTCAGTGGCACCGGATTGGTCACCGACAGCAATGTGGCACCGGGAGCCAATGATAACTTCCCATAGCGAAAGTGAGGTCACGAAGGAAGGGGGTCCAGTCCGCGCGCCGGGCTGGCGCCGTCAGTCAGACACGACACGTCATAGAGGTCGGACGTGCGACGAGTGGTCCTGTCTGTCGGACAGCTGTTTCCCACTACCGTGGATTTACGCGTCACCTGAAGTCCGCCAGTACTCTGAGAAGTCTTCCCTAGTTCATGTGTTGAACCAGAAGAGGGAATTGACGGTTATTTGAGCAACAAGTGCTCCAGTCAGGTACTGTGCCAGTAGCAGTGAAGCCGTGCAGTGACATAGGTTGACGTCTGTGGCAATTCACCAGTTCGTGACAGCGTAGTGGCTGACAGAGCCACTGGGTAGCTGAGGAAGAGAGGACTATTTGGGGAAACCGAACGACTGTAGCTGAGACGTAGGCGACAGCCGTTGCTGGGAGAAGACGACGGCCAGGAGACCGACTCCAACCTTCAAGAAGTCAAGAAGGAGGACGGACCTGCAGTGAGGAGGCACGGAGACGACGCGCTAAACGGTGGGACGACGAGAGGCTCTGGTAGGACACGACGACGTGTAGTGTGGGGGCGTTCCCGACACGAGGACCAGGAGCTACATCTCGACTTTCATCGGAGGATAGGGTGAAGTAGGTGGTTCTAGTTCCCTCCCCATTCCCCTTTAGTTAGCTATATTATTTGGCTATATTATCTAGCCTGAAGATTTTATATGTCGTGAGCAAGTCTCACCTATGTCATGGTAAAGCACCAGGGTGCTAGACAGTACTATCAAGAGTACTTGTAATATTCATGTTGATTATTGGTGTGTACAGACACCAGGGACCAGTGATAAATTTACTGTGTTGTGTATATCTTTCTATAGATTTTTGATATGAACATATAGTGGTAAATTATATATAATATTATGCCAGTATTTGGAGGTTAGGCTGTGTGCCCAGAAACTATTTATTTTCCATGTATTGATGATTGATTTATATACCATATATATGTCTATGTTCATTCAGTGAATAATCATTTGTGAGTACAGTGAATTATTGCGTTATCGCCCACGAGAGAAAGTACTGAAAACTCCCGTGCTAATATTTCATAATATATTGTTGGATAAATAACAGTGTAAGACCATTACAGTGAATCATTGTAGAATTGATTGTAGAAAAGACTGTTTGAGCCTGAGTACAGTGTAACTGAGTAATACGGTTTATTTGTGCCAATATCGAGTGTGCGAGTTTCTAGTAATATTGGAAAATTTAAAGGAACAGCGCGCGTGAATCTAGAAAACAAGCAAAGTACGCGCGGAGAGGCCATTGCGATCAGCTGTTCTTGACACTTGATGAGGAGGGGGAGAGAGTTGCCCTCTAGTGATCGCATAATATCCGTGGGAATTACCGGCCGAGTCAGGATCAGTTGATTTATGATTATTGTGTGGCCTTGTGACATCTTTCATACATTTTAAGTAAAATACAAAACTATCTTAGTGTTTTTATCATCCCCTCCATTGATCTTGTGGCTATATTATACTGGTAAATATAGAGTGATAACAATAAGTACCTGCCTGATTCCTGATCTTTTGAGTGTGTCCTTGCCAAGGCTACCACTGAATACACCAGTCCACTGAGGGTGTTACTGGCCACCTTAAACACCAGTTGGCGATCTTGTGTTTAACCGTAGAGCCCTATTGTTGGGGAGGGCACACGACAGTCGAGGTGAACGAGTCGTGTTCTCACTCTTTCTTAATAAGAGGCCGTTAAGATTGACTGGGAGACTCTCCTGGCGTGCAGTGGCGCCGTGAGGATCGAGGGAAGACCCGCAGGGCTACGGTGAGTTACCTTGAGCATAACTATTGCTTACCCCAGAGTAAGGGTAGAGAATAATAGAGAGGCGAAACCCCCAACAATATATATATATATATATATATATATATATATATATATATATATATATATATATATATATATATATATATATATATGTCGTACCTAGTAGCCAGAACGCACTTCTCAGCCTACTATGCAAGGCCCGATTTGCCTAATAAGCCAAGTTTTCATGAATTAATTGTTTTTCGACTACCTAACCTACCTAACCTCACCTAACCTAACTTTTTCGGCTACCTAACCTAGCCTAACCTATAAAGATAGGTTAGGTTAGGTTAGGTAGGGTTGGTTAGGTTCGGTCATATATCTACGTTAATTTTAATTCCAATAAAAAAAACTGACCTCATACATAATGAAATGGTAAGCTTTATCATTTCATAAGAAAAAAATTAGAGAAAATATATTAATTCAGGAAAACTTGGCCTATTAGGCAAATCGGGCCTTGCATAGTAGGCTGATAAGTGCGTTCTGGCTACTAGGTACGACATATATATATATATATATATATATATATATATATATATATATATATATATATATATATATATATATATATATATATATATATATATATATATTTCTTTTTTCTTAGGAGTTGGAGACCATATACGATGCTTTTATTGCGGTGGTGGACTTGTCAACTTCACACCTTCAGACGACCCCTGGACTCTCCACGCTCGGTACTACCCACGCTGTGTATACTTAAACTTGAAGAAAGATCGTGCCTTCATTAAAAATGCAGTTCCTGTCTCACCTCCTCAACCGACCGTGGCAGTCGATGAAACACTGTTAAATGCGCTCCTGCACGGTCTCGATTATTACAATGGACTCGCCGCTACTGTAGGATTTCCTTACATCGCCCTGCGAGGTGCACTAAGAGAATACCTCAAGATTAAAAAGGATGTATTACCTCTCCTTAGCGAATCTAACTGTGTAGAGGTTATGTTGTGGTTTTTAGATGGTGTGGGTGAAAGTGAGGACACAGGTGCAGTAACTGAATCTCCCTTAGAAGTATTATCATCCCAAGGTGTTATTTTCTCCCGCCCAGTTCCCCCTGTAGTGGAGGTAGATGAAGGAGAGGAAGAGAATGCAGTGCATGGTGCAGCTAGGTTTTATTGTAAGGTATGTTTCTCTCAAGAAATAAACACGGTTCTCATTCCATGTAGGCATATGGTTGTATGTTTGGATTGTGTAACACGATGTGATAAATGTCCTGTATGTCGTGGAGATATAGCACACCTACTTCTTCCAATCATCTCTTAATAAAAACAAATCCAAAGTTGTTTCTTTATATTATCCTTATGTATTATTATTATTATTATTATTATTATTATTATTATTATTATTATTATTATTATTAAGGCCGAGGGAGTTGGAGGTGTGTGGTAAGGAGGCCGTCTCGTGAACGGGGGGTATATAGCTCACCCTTGACCTGTCAGGGCCAACACTCCGTCACAACCCACCCACCCACCCACAATCCAAGATGACCGCGCGTGCCTCTGGTGCCTCCAACGGTGTGACCTCCTCACTCAGAGGGGGATGAGCGCTTAGGACAGGCTATTGCAATAATACGAGGTACGTTTCCCTTAAGTTGAGTCATATTGTGCTAAGATGCTTATTGATGTTGTTTGCTAATGTTGATGTAAGAAATAATAACAATAATGTGTGTACTCACCTAGTTGTACTCACCTAGTTGTGTTTGCGGGGGTTGAGCTCTGGCTCTTTGGTCCCGCCTCTCAACCGTCAATCAACAGGTGTACAGATTCATGAGCCTATCGGGCTCTGTCATATCTACACTTGAAACTGTGTATGGAGTCAGCCTCCACCACATCACTTCCTAATGCATTCCATTTGTCAACCACTCTGACACTAAAAAAGTTCTTTCTAATATCTCTGTGGCTCATTTGGGCACTCAGTTTCCACCTGTGTCCCCTTGTGCGTGTTCCCCTTGTGTTAAATAGACTGTCTTTATCTACCCTATCAATCCCCTTCAGAATCTTGAATGTGGTGATCATGTCCCCCCTAACTCTTCTGTCTTCCAGCGAAGTGAGGTTTAATTCCCGTAGTCTCTCCTCGTAGCTCATACCTCTCAGCTCGGGTACTAGTCTGGTGGCAAACCTTTGAACCTTTTCCAGTTTAGTCTTATCCTTGACTAGATATGGACTCCATGCTGGGGCTGCATACTCCAGGATTGGCCTGACATATGTGGTATACAAAGTTCTGAATGATTCTTTACACAAGTTTCTGAATGCCGTTCGTATGTTGGCCAGCCTGGCATATGCCGCTGATGTTATCCGCTTGATATGTGCTGCAGGACACAGGTCTGGCGTGATATCAACCCCCAAGTCTTTTTCCTTCTCTGACTCCTGAAGAATTTCCTCTCCCAGATGATACCTTGTATCTGGCCTCCTGCTCCCTACACCTATCTTCATTACATTACATTTGGTTGGGTTAAACTCTAACAACCATTTGTTCGACCATTCCTTCAGCTTGTCTAGGTCTTCTTGAAGCCTCAAACAGTCCTCTTCTGTTTTAATCCTTCTCATAATTTTAGCATCGTCCGCAAACATTGAGAGAAATGAATCGATACCCTCCGGGAGATCATTTACATATATCAGAAACAAGATAGGACCGAGTACAGAGCCCTGTGGGACTCCACTAGTGACTTCACGCCAATCGGAGGTCTCACCCCTCACCGTAACTCTCTGCTTCCTATTGCTTAGATACTCCCTTATCCACTGGAGCACCTTACCAGCTACACCTGCCTGTCTCTCCAGCTTATGTACCAGCCTCTTATGCGGTACTGTGTCAAAGGCTTTCCGACAATCCAAGAAAATGCAGTCCGCCCAGCCCTCTCTTTCTTGCTTAATCTGTGTCACCTGATCGTAGAATTCTATCAAGCCTGTAAGGCAAGATTTACCCTCCCTGAATCCATGTTGGCGATTTGTCACGAAGTCCCTTCTCTCCAAATGTGTTACCAGGTTTTTTCTCACGATCTTCTCCATCACCTTGCATGGTATACAAGTCAAGGACACTGGCCTGTAGTTCAGTGCCTCTTGTCTGTCGCCCTTTTTGTATATTGGGACCACATTCGCCGTCTTCCATATTTCTGGTAGGTCTCCCGTCTCTAGTGACTTACTATACACTATGGAGAGTGGCAGGAAAAGTGCCTCTGCACACTCTTTCAGTACCCATGGTGAGATCCCATCTGGACCAACAGCCTTTCTAACATCCAGATCCAGCAGGTGTCTCTTGACCTCCTCTCTCGTAATTTCGAACTCCTCCAAGGCCGCCTGGTTTACCTCCCTTTCTCCTAGCACAGTGACCTCACCCTGTTCTATTGTGAAGACCTCCTGGTGTGTGTGTGTGTGTGTGTGTGTGTGTGTGTGTGTGTGTGTGTGTGTGTGTGTGTGTGTGTGTGTGTGTGTGTGTGTGTGTGTGTGTGTGTGTGTGTGTGTGTGTGTGTGTGTGTGTGTGTGTGTGTGTGTGTGTGTGTGTGTGTGTGTGTGTGTGTGTGTGTGTGTGTGTGTGTGTGTGTGTGTGTGTGTGTGTGTGTGTGTTATGGTAGTAATGTTATGCTAGTAATGTAAACTTTTTTTTAGATTATCTGGAGAAAGCTGGCAGCAGCAGCAGCAGCAGCAACAGCAGCAGCAGCAGCAGCAGCAGCGGTGGACCCACCAGATCCACCTCTGGTGGTAACATCTTTATATTCTTGGGAACCACCCACATACACACGAACACGGGGGAAGTGTCTGTGTCCTCTCCCCCTACTCCCGTCGACTACGGTGTCAACCTCCCCTCACACACTGGTGATTCCAGCCGTAGCGACCAGGTCGCGACAGGTGTCGCCACACACCCTGCGCGTGTGTGTCTCCCTACTCACCCCCCTACGGCCCCGGTTGGTGGAGATTGTGGTGATAGAAGTAGTAGTAGTAACACAATCCCTCATTGTGTACCAACCACTCCTACTGCCGATCAGAGGGGTGGCGAGGTAATATATTTTATGAATACAACGGAAGAGGTATTATCCCCAGCCTTTTAACGGGGGGAGTGTGGAGTAAGTAGTGACCATACTACTAGTAGTACTGCTAGGGATGATAGGACTGAAGAAGAAGAAGTAGTGGTGAGAATGAGTGAGGATATTTCACAGAGTGGTGAGTATCCAGATCTCATGACTATGAGCGGAGGTCTCGATGATTCGGTGTTTGCCGGTATTTCACTCTCAGAGGATAACCCCGCTACTCTAACAGAAAATGATCTGAATGTAGAAGCTTTACTGGGTGAGCGTATAATGCTTACAGACAGTCAGCAACGTGGGTTGCTGACTGACGTTGATGTGAATCTTTTCCTCAACCCTCAACTTAGCCCACTCCAAGGTATGTCTACTAACCATGACCCCGAAGCCAGTGCTCGTTCCTCCTCCTCCACATCCCGCAACACTAAACTAAGTTCACACAAAGCCACATCTCGGGCCAGACCTCGTGATGAGTGTAGCACTATGTCTCAGACTGTGATAATAAGTAGTGATGATGAAAACTTTACTCCTCTACGAAGGATTCGAGTTGGAGACGAGCTTAATAGATCCCGTTATATTGACACCACCACCAGTGATAGCGAGTGTGATAGTGAGGTAGAGCGTGAAATAATCGCTCCTCCCCCACCTAAACGTCAGATTAAACGAACGGATGTTCGTCTATCTATAGAAAAAAAAAGCTAGCAAAAATCTAAAATCTAAGTCTAAAGCCAGCAAAAACTTTTTGAAACTCCGCTGATAACTGCTTTAAGTTGTGTGTTATGTCTGTCTGTCTGACAGTTAATATGTTTTGTTTTTACCAAGATAAATATGTATGTGTCTACCAGTCATTGAATAAAAACGTGTTAAGAGAAAGATTAACTTTTTTTCACCTATGTCCGTCTGTCTGTCTGTCTGTCTGTCTGTCTGACAGTTAATATGTTTTGTTTTTTACCAAGATAAATATGTATGTGTCTACCAGTCATTGAATAAAAACGTGTTAAGAGAAAGATTAACTTTTTTTCACCTATGTCCGTCTGTCTGTCTGTCTGTCTGTCTGTCTGACAGTTAATATGTTTTGTTTTTTACCAAGATAAATATGTATGTGTCTACCAGTCATTGAATAAAAACGTGTTAAGAGAAAGATTAACTTTTTTTCACCTATGTCCGTCTGTCTGTCTGTCTGTCTGTCTGACAGTTAATATGTTTTGTTTTTTACCAAGATAAATATGTATGTGTCTACCAGTCATTGAATAAAAACGTGTTAAGAGAAAGATTAACTTTTTTTCACCTATGTCCGTCTGTCTGTCTGTCCGTCTGTCTGTCTGTCCGTCTGTCTGTCTGTCTGTCTGTCTGACTGTTAATATGTTTTGTTTTTACCAAGATAAATATGTATGTGTCTACCAGTCATTGAATAAAAACGTGTTAAGAGAAAGATTAACTTTTTTTCACCTATGTCCGTCTGTCTGTCTGTCTGTCTGTCTGACAGTTAATATGTTTTGTTTTTACCAAGATAAATATGTATGTGTCTACCAGTCATTGAATAAAAACGTGTTAAGAGAAAGATTAACTTTTTTTCACCTATTATGTTAACATGAGTCTCTGTTTTTCCTGTTGGATCGAAGGATTACTAATGGTTGATGTTGCGTGTAAACTCACGCTATGGATGGTGTTTACTCTGATAAACAGTTAGGCTGGAGAGGGGTTTGAACGGATATAATTATGTTCGATGATCTAAGACTGAGGAAATGGAGCTTGGTTAATGTCCAGATTAATTTTGCTACGTAAGAAATAAAGCGATCTTAAATCTCAAGGTGAATTAGTTGGAAAATAAAGAACTTGTACAAAAAAAATGAACTAAGCTGAGGGGGCAAGAGTTGAAACTTGATAACTGAACCGGTTTTTATTTACTATGACTGAAAATGTAGTTGGTGTTCAAATCTCAGGAGAATTGGACTGATAGTAATAAATTTATAGGAGTGGACTTGGACAGAGGACAGGAGCTAGAGTTTTATAATTGTTTACATCATATTTACTATGTAATACAGAGGGTAGAAATTACAGTGAAATTGCTGGGTTATTTACAAATATACGAGAGAGCTAGAGCTCAGTAACTGACTTGATATTATTTACTAACTTTGAAGTATGACTGCTTTAAATTTCGGAAAAATTGATCTATTACTAACGATCTTGTACAAATGAACTAAGCCGGGGACAAGAGCTGGAGATGGCTTTGTTTATATAAGTAAAACTGAAATAGTTTTAATGAAAGGAACTATGAATGAATGAACAATACGAAGGAGAGAGAGGGAGAGAGATAGAGAGAGAGACAGGGAGACAGAGAGACAGAGAGAGAGAGAGAGAGAGAGACAGGGAGACAGAGAGAGAGAGAGAGAGAGAGAGAGAGAGAGAGAGAGACAGGGAGACAGAGAGAGAGAGAGAGAGAGAGAGAGAGAGAGAGAGAGAGAGAGAGAGAGAGAGAGAGAGAGAGAGAGAGAGAGAGAGAGAGAGAGAGAGAGAGAGAGAGAGAGAGAGAGAGAGAGAGAGAGAGAGAGAGAGAGAGACAGAGACAGAGACAGAGACAGAGCGAGAGATAGAGAGAGAGAGACATGGAGACAGAGAGACTGAGACAGATAGAGAGAGAGAGAGACAGGGAGACAGAGACAGATAGAGAGAGAGTCGCAGACCCTGGCGAAACGCAATGGTAATGGGTGTCCCACCACTTCCGGTGTCGTAGGAGAAATACCCAGACTAGTTGGAAAGATGATCAGTCAGGCTCCAACCTGCGACCAGTACGCTTACCCCGTCGCGACATTGAAAAACGCTTTAGGTAATGGTACACTCCCCTCCTGCAGGAGACTTTGCCCTCATCCTCACACACACACTTAGCACTTCCTGTAGGGGACGTTAATGGTTTGTCTAACCACATAATGGCCCGCTGCAGTCTCACAACGAGAGTGACTTCACTCTTTCTTGACCCGAACACAGAAAAAGCCAGGTGCAGTCCCGTGTCTTTTCCATGCATTTCTTACAAACATCACTTAAGACCTTCCTGTAGGGGAGTCAATGGGTTTGTCTAACCACATAATGGCCCAGAGCACTCTCTCCCGACGAGGGGAAACTCCATCCAGCTCCCATCCCAAAACAACATAACAGGCTGTGCTGCTTTCTCCTCTCATCTACACACTAACTCACGGTCAACTCTTTTACTCCTTCCTCCATCTTCCTTCTATTTTCTTACTCTATCACTTGCTAAACACACATATTCATTTCACTCCTTCCTCTTACTCCACCACTTACTCTCACACAACAAGATCTCCAATCTTTCCTAACCACTTACCTTAACCCATGAGGACTGGAGTGACGCGCTCCAATTACCTCCGACACGCGCCATAACTTCCGGGAAATTCCCCCCAAAAAACTTGAGGACGGGAGCAACGCGCGCCACCTGTCAGCTGCCCAACATGAACTCCACTCTTTCCTGTCCACATACCCAAACACCCGACGCTCACACGCGTCCGAAACGCGCCAAAACTTCCGGGAAATTCCCCAAAACCCCTGAGGACTACGACGACGTGCGCGGCACCTGTCGGCTGGCACTCACCTGAAGGGGAGTGCCACCTGGCAGGTGCCGCGCGCGTCGTCGTAGTCCTCATCTTCCCTACTGCTGTCCGCTCTTGTCCCATCTCTCGTAAAGGTATTCCTTATTCCAACTTTTACCCAGTTATTCATTCCTCCATCCTTACCCGTTGGCAGGCTTGTTGGTCCTCTGTTACTGGTGACAAACTGCGTACTCTTAAGAGTTGTGTGTCCTCATGGCCGTCCTCCTACCACCGTAACCGGCGAAGGGAACTGCTCTGGTGAGGTTGCATATTGGCCATACTCGCTTAACTCGTGGTCACTTGATGGAGCGCCGCCCTGCTCCTTATTGTCCAAATTGCATTGTCCCTCTTACGGTCGTGCATATCCTTGTTGAATGTCCTGACTTCTGGGACAAGCGTGTGTTTTGTTTTCCAACCGTCCCCCCGCGGTCGCTTGTCCCTTGATAGAATTCTTGGTGATTCGGATATTTTTTATATCGTTCGCCTTATGCATTTCTGTTCTCGTATTAGCATCCTTGCTGATATTTAGCGCCCTCTGATTATCCCGCACATTTGATGGTGCTACATAGCCTTCCCGATTTGGTTCCTTCTTTTGATAATTACTTTCTTACTTTGCTTTCAAGTGAGTTTTAAAGATTCCCGTGTGACCTGCAACCTTAGTGCATATGGCAGCTTTAATGCTGCTGATCTTAATTCGTCTGAAATAACTAACTGGAATACTGCTCGATCTGCCTGACTATTTACATAATATAGCACTCCATCCTTTCACTCAAAGTCGTGTATTGGCAATTTACGATTTATGGAAAGATAATTTCCCCCTTCCAAATATTCAATAATATCTTTCCATCTAGGTTCACTCATCTGGAATTCTCACATTTTCTCAGATGAAATGTTTTCAATATTCTGGTTGACGTTAATAGTAACGATGATCCTACTTAAAGTATCCGGGACTACATGTGACGGTCCAGGCATGTAAAGGATCTGGAATGAGTGTGCAGACAATTCGTGGACCAGCGTGACATCCGTGGGTATTTTGTACATTTCTTAAAAATGTGTGTTAATGCTCTGTGATCAGTGTAGATTACAAAATGGCGTTGAAAAAGGTAAGGTTCAAAATATCTAACTGACTCTACCACTGCGAGCGCCTCCCGATCCGTGGCCGAATAGCGAACCTCTGGTCCGTTGACCTTCCTTCTGAAATAGGCCACTGGATGGGGAAAATTTTCATTATCTCGTTGCATCAAACATCCACCAATAGCTATACCACTGGCGTTTGCTGTACTTCCCACTCTTTATCACAACCAGGCACTGCCAAAACTGGTGTTGTACTGAGTTGACTTCAATTGTGCATTGGCTACGTCATGTTCAGGCATCCAAATAAACTTTACATTTTTCCTTGTTAAATTGATCAGGAGTGCGGATGTTCTCGCAAAACCTTCAATGTGGCGTCGAAAGTATCCGGCTGCACCCAGAAACCTGCACACGTCCTTTCCTGTCCTTGGAGTTGGTATTTCAGCATTAGCGTGGCAAGAGTCAGGGTCTGGCCTGATACTGTCTGTGTTCACCTGGAACCCCAGAAATTTCCATTTCTGAGCTGCCAGAGTGCACTTCTGCGCACTTAATTTAAAACTCGCTAGATCTAACAAGGTCAAAGTCTCAGTCAAGTCTTGTAAGTGCTCATCAAACGTCCTATAATAGACTACCACATCATCCAGGTACGCTAACGAGTGTCTTCCCAAAACTGGGCTGAGGATAAAGTTAAAGGCCCTCTGAAATGACGAAGGGGCTGTCTTAAGGCCAAAAGGCATCTCACAAATTTGGTAGGAATGCCTGCCATCAGAAAATGCTGTTGTTTCCCTGTCTTTTTCAGCAACTGGTATTGCCCAATATGCCGACTTAGCATCGAGAGTGGAAAAATACTTCGCAGCTCAAAATTGACCTATTATCTCCTGAATTCGGGGTAAAGGGTACACATCACCGTTAGTTATTTCATTTACCTTCCGGTACTCCACACAAAAGTGATAACCTCCCTCTGGTTACGAACTAACACAACAGGCGACAGCCACGGTGACGTACTAGGTTCTATCACGTCTTGCCTCAACATTTTCTGGCACTCATCCCTTGATAGTTATCTTAACCTGTTCCAGCAACCTCCACTGCCATGTATAAACAGTCACGTGACCGCCTGTTGAAATGGTGTGGTCAATCCTATCAAGAAGACAATCTGGTCATCCTCGGTTGCAAACAATTTTGAGAATTTTTATAAAATTACCCTTAGCAGTTCTCTATTAGTCTGCAAAACATGTTGGAAATCGAGTTCCGAGATCAACTTACCTATATCCTGTATGTTACTCGAAACATCTGTCTCATTCTTTATCTTTGATGGTTTATAGTTGCCTATCACATTTAAAGCACTACATTGTGCTGTGACAGTTGGCGTCACAGCTGACTCATGGTGAAAAATTTCTATGTCATTCACCATAGTTCCCTGAGATACCTTATCACTCGCCGTGAAGCAAAAGGTCTTGTGTGAGGGATTGACGACTGAAATGAGTGTACTTTTATCAAACACTACAATTAGATGATGGGGAATTAATAACCTATCACATCTTGCAGCCACCTGAAGGGTGGTGCCTGGTAGGATGTGACGTCCCAAGACCACTTTAATAAATTTAAAGGCATGTAATACGCTTTTTTAAATGTTGTTTAATGTCAACCAAACTTTTTTTACTAGTTGTATGTAAGAAGGGCTGCAACTGTTTTACGTTTCAGTATCGCATCCTAAATAGAAAGGGAGTTATTGTGCTTTTTGTTTTTTCCAACGAATTTTACACATTTTCAAAAATCTTCACAAACACAAGTTTCAAATGAAATCATTTCTATGACACTCATATATCATAAAAGCATATAATAAAGGATTTGTATGAAAAGGATTATCCAAAATATGTTTAGTTTTACTAATACAAATAGTCAAAGTTCCACCAAAATATATGCCAATATTTCATGTTTGAAAATTATTTATAAAATTAATAAATGAACTTAGGAAAAAAGTATTTTAAAACGTTTGTAGAGACGTAAACTCTACATATAAGGAGTAAATTTCATGTAAATTGAAAAAAAAATGAAAGCTGTGAAGTAATTTTATGTTACTTGACCATAAATAAGATCAAAGATTCTGCCACCTGTGGTTGACGGTAACTTCAACCAATTTCCTGCAAAATTTGCATCCCTATAGATAGGCGTACGTTCTGTAAGGTATATAAGTTTCATGCAAATCGGCTGATAAAAAATAAGAGAAAAAATATATATATATATTTTTTTTGCATAAAACTAAATATTAAAATACTTTATTTTATGCTATTCTGAGAGCTTTGAGTCATAGACATGATTTCAGTTGACACTTTTGTTTGATGTTAATTTTTGACCATTTCGGAAAATTTTTGATACATAATTCAATATTTTTTTCTCCCTTCCTATTTATGTTACGATACTGAGACCTCGACCAGTTAAACCCAATTTTATATACAACTAGTCCAAAAAGTTTGATTGAAATCGAACCAGTTTTCATTTATAGCATATTTTCGTAATGTGCCCCCCTTAACAGAATGTGGTGGGCAACTTTGCTTAATCAATGCATGTAACCCACATGACCTCTTGACTGTGTCTGGAAGAGACTTAAAAATAAATTTTGGATAGTGTGCGTTATATTTCTGCTTCCTCTTAATTGAAGCCACATTGGGGGTATGGTCGATCTTCTCCACTGGGTAGGAAATCTGTTCCCACTGCAATCTGCAGTTCCTTTCCCCCTTTTTGTGTAGACAAAGAGTAATCAAATCTATACAAAAAATAGGTACCCATAAGGATGTCCCCAAGAAAATCAAGATTCTCAACGATCATACATGTATGAGGTTGCAATTCCCTGTTAATTTCAAAGTTAATGGTACCTTGACCCATGATATCAATCTTTTCCCCATTTACTGGCGTTAACTTTGTCTCACTATGCTTAAGGCATGCATATTAAATTTGCTGAAGGCTGACTTTTTAATTAGAGTTGCTTGGCTTCCGGTGTCCACAAAAACTGTCAATCTCACACCTTCCACTTTCACTTCAAAGGTAGGCCTACCATCACTAGGGGCGACCTTTCCCGGGTCTACCTTAATCCCTATGTTTTGACAAGAATTCCTAAAATGGCCTTGGCCATAACAATTCTAACACACTTCATTAATAATATATTAATGAAGTAAGCAGGCGTCTACCAGACGCTTGCTTACTTCTTTGACAAGCAGCATCCTGGGATGCAACACTGGGGAGGTGAGGAGTGAGGAGTAGGGACCGTGGGGAATAAGGGAGTAGAAGAGGGCATTTGGAGTTGAGTGGGATAATGAAAGAGGGAGGAGGGAAGGGGGTAAGAGGTAGGATTCGAAGGAAGGTTGATAGGGAGGGATTGAGGGGGAAGGGAAGAGTGGACGGCGGATTCTTTAGAAGAGGAAGTTTGGGTGGGGTGGGGTTGAGGGAAGACCGTGTGGGTGGGAAGGGGTTGAGGTGGCGTGTATTCAGGTAGAGGTTGAGGGAGACAAGGTTTGGTTTGGATAGGTTGTGGCTGGGGTGGGTAGGTGAGGGTGGGTTCAGACTGGGGTGGGTAAATGGGTAGAGGTTGGGTAGGGATAGGTTGTGGATAGGTGGGGATGGGATGAGGCTGGGGTGGGTAGGTAAGAGTGGGATAGAGGCTGAGGTGGGTAGGTGGGGGCGGGTTGCCACTCAGGTGGGTAGGTGCGGGTGGGTTGAGGCTGGGGTGTGTAGGTGGGAGTGGGTTGAGACTGGGGTGGGCATACAGGCAGGGGTTGGGAGGGGATAGGCTGTGGCTGGGGTGGGTTGGCAGGGGAGGGCTTTGGGTGAGACTGGGTCGACACCATTGTTTATCCATGAACCATATACATCTTCAGAAATTTCTATAACTATATGACCAGTCATCCGTTCCATGCGAAATATTAACACCTCGCATCTCCATAACAAATTCACAAACAATGCTTGAAAAGCTTAACTTAAAGAACCCTTGAAAAATCTTCCATGCATCCAGTCCTGTCTTCAGAATTAAGCCACGTTTTTAACAGGATTTCCATAAGCCATAAGGGTCCATACATCATCTCGTTATTAAGACAAGTGGTGACAGGTGCTGGGGAGCCAAGTTTTGCTAAGCCGCCAATGAATGAAGTTCTTTTCTTTCTTTAATTACGCGACCCACCGTCGTAATTAACGCGAAGAAAAACATATAAAATTTGCACTTGATCAAGTATACAATAAATCAAGTTGCTTAATTGTGCAAAACCTTTTAAATAAAACTAATTTATGAAGGAGCACGCACTGCCCAGCCAGTTTCTGAAGATATCCTTGGCCACTTTACTTAAAACTGAGATGCGTACTCTCTATAAGAATTAAAAAATATTACTTTCACAAAAATTTAAACAAAAATATATTAACTATCGTGCCGCACTCATGATGGACTAATAACGACGATACTGAACTGGTATATTAGATGAAATTTAAGAGAACAGAGTGGCCACTTGCTATTGATGAAGCATTCACACGCGCTAAAACACAAGTCCCGTGTTTTCTTTTTCTTTTTTTTTTTTTGCTTAAACGCTTAAAAATCAAATTTGTATCTGCGAAGTAGAAAACAAGATTTATGTTAATAGCACGCTCTAATGAATAAAACAGACACCTGGGACACGCATTTATCTTACCAATTCGATTTTCCACCAAAAACTGCGTATTTACACAACCTGGCTCTGAAAATTTTCTATCACGAATTCTTCGAAAATTCGCTTAAGTCGGCAAAATTCACCTTATGATTTCCTAATGCTAACACAATAATTATTTTACTGTCGCGGTAAAAAGGATAACCATTACACATTGGACGTCCACTTTACACTCAAATTCGAATTTCTCATAAAATCCGCGATTCTGGCACAACACCGGACTTAAAAAAAATTTCCAACACAATTTTATTCGTAAAATCTCTTAACTTAGCAAAAAATCAAAGTACAAATGCCATATGTTAAGATCATAATTATGTTACTTGCGCGCTCTAGAGAATAATACTGGCCCTGGAACGTTCACTTGACAAGAAAACTCGAATTTTCACCAAAAAGACAGATTTTAGACAAAGTTAGACTTATGATTTTTCCAACCAAATTTTCCAAAAAAATTCACTTAATTTAAAATAAAATAATTCTACATTCCTGACTTTAAATCTAGAATTACATTATTGCCACAGGAATCATAATGATATCCGGATCTTACCCTTGACCCGCGGATTCAAATTAACCTCAGTTAACCCAAATTATCCAAGTGGACTCTGAAAAAATTCAACCACACAATTTTCCTAAATTTTTTTAACTAAATCGTTTTAACTTTTTCCACAAAATCACTGTATCACTTAATAAAAAAAACTCATTGTACAATTACTAACCGGACAGGAAGTACTATGCTGGTTAAATGTATAAATACAAGGTATTATGGTAATATTTATGATAAATATATGTATATTCTTTTTATGTACAGAGGAAATATAAGTTAATTCCTATCAATATGTTACGGGAGTCATTAAAATATTGATTATATTTCTATATCGATGCTACAGAGGAAGGAATCTGTAATGAGATCCAAGCTATGCACGAAAACCTAGTTGAGAACCAATAAAAAATATTCAGACATGATGCGAATATATTCACACATGTTGTGAGCTTTGCAACGCATCGGAATAGTGAGTTGTTAATGTGGCAACACAGGAATTAGGTGTTACTGTTGAAACACAGAAATAATGTGTGTTGCAACACAAGACTAATATATTTGTTGAAAACATTGCAACAGAAAAATAATATACTGTGAGTGATGCATCTCTTTATTTCTGTGTTCGAATGCTGCAACATTCATCACATAACATCCTTGTGTTACATCACTCGCAACACGTTGCAACACTGGAATAATGTGTTGTGAGTGTTGCACCGGACATTTATACATTTGTTGTAACACATAATTACTGCGTTGTGAGTGTTGCAAAATATTTTTTATGTGTTGCAACCATCATAACATAATAATATGTTATGATGGTTGGTTATGATTATTATGATGGCAACCATCATAATAATAATAATATTAAGAATAATAATAATAAATAAATAATTTAACATATAAAAGTTGCAACACTCGACATATAAAACGTGATTGAATATTTAAAATATGATTAAATAGGCGACAAATATTATTTAATTAAAGCTAAAGGATTTTGTTGCCAATATATAGAAAAAAGGATGCTGATTACCTTCAAAGTGTTCGAACTGGCGAGTCCGTGAACACTGGGTCCGACCTCCCAGTCTGACCATGACGCTTCCTGCTGAATGAAGAACTCAGCAGTCATACATTCATCCACTTCATCATACATTATCAATTCACATTTGAGGCATGAGAAGAAAAAATTAGAACGGAAAAAGAATAGTCTCTGTGAGGAAGCGAGGTAAGGTATGGTAATTATGAGGTGAAATTACTCGGCCGGTATGATTATATAGCACTTGGAAGGGATATTAAGATCATCTGGGATACATAAGGACGATGTGAAGGAATGGAAAGCTACCACTTGAACCTTCGGGAATCGAACGCAGACACTGCAAGAAGGGTGAGGACGGTGTGGAGTAAAAGTGCCCAAGCACTTGGACCATCGGGGATCGAACTCAAACGTACTTTATAAGCAGCACAGATGTAATAAATTTAAGCAAACAGAAGTGTACACAGTTGTTCTTACCAGTTCTTTTTTGGTATATAATTAGTTATTGAACTCGGTATTTATCTAATAAATATTATTCTTTGTACAGGCTGTTTATAGGCATAGATGCTCACCTAGATGTACGCACCTAGACGTGATCACATAGATGTGCTCACACAGATGTTCTCACTCTAATATCAAATCTTTCATCTTGTTTAAAGCTTAAGTATTACTGACACCTTTAGCTGATTTTGTTCTGTTCATGTTTGTTTAGTAATGGTCGGATGGTAGTAATCCCAGTTCAATGATTAGAGAAAAGAGGGAAACATTGGTATATTTGACGAATTGTTTTATTAAGATTTTTCTTTTAGTTCGCCACACGTGTTTAAACCCCAGAACGAAAACAGATCGATGTATCGTTACTTTTAAATATGTTTCAAATCATAAGTCTCAAATTCTTGCCCTAGACTTTGTCAAATTAGTTTCTTAAAGTTATCTTTCTACATTGAAAACTTTATGAAATGATTTTTAATGACATAGAAATTACGTATTTTCAGTAATAATTTATGATAACAATAAATAAGGTAATTATGGTAAATTCCTTTCAACATATTTTTTATTATAATTCTTGATTGATTCTAGAGAGAAAAGAATTTTGGATGACAAACTTAATTTAAATAATAGTTCTCACTCTATTAGAGGAACAAAAATTACAAAGACATAACACGAATGTACATAAAAATCAAAATAATGTGAGATATCATTTGAACAAATCCACAAGGGCCGTTATGAAGGTTCGAACCTATGCACGGGATGTTCCCAGATGCGCCTTAGTCAACTGTGCCACGACATGGTATAAGTATTGCCACCACGTTACTACTGTTTTGTAATAATATAATAATAATAAATAATATAATATATGAATACTGCTAGAATCGATATTTAAAACGTGATTGAATATATAAGATATGATTAAATAGAGGAAAAATAGTATTGGATTAAACTAAAATATTTTGTAGTCATTATATGGAAAAAAGAAAGATCTGCCTACATACAAAGATTTCGAACTGGTGACCGCGGGAACACCGGGTCCGACCTGCTAGTCTGACCACGACGCTTCCTGCTTCGTGAAGAACTCATACCTCATTAAGGTATATATATTGGTTATTGAACTTGGTATTTAACTAATAACTTAAAAATTTATGCATGTGTTGTTTATAGGCATAAATGATCACCTACTTGTGCTCACCTAAATGTACTCACCTAGATGTGCTATCCTAGATGTTCTCAACTAAATGTGATCACTTAGATGTGTTCACCTAAATGTGCTAAACTAGATGTGCTCACTTAGATGTGCACACCTAGATATGTTTATCTGGATGTGGTGAGTGCTGGTGAAGGAGGTCAGCCATTGTTGTTAGACTAAGTCGCTGGGGAGCGAGATCAGCTCCTATCAGCTCTCTTGGACGAAGTGTTATGGAGATCAAATTAGTGCTCTACCATCATTAACACGCAGTCAACATATAAACTAGGAAAGTGTCTTACCGAAACCCATTTATCTAATCATTTCTGGTCAGGTAATGTTAGGTAGACATAGGGCGAACCGGTTAGCATAAGAAACAGTGTCTAAATACAGGTAATTAATCCTTGGTCCTTATCTTATATAATATACAGTGTTTCATTTGATATAGCTGTCATATATTAGAATTCCGGCTTTACAGCTAGTGCCCTTTAACAGGAATAATAGAAGAGGAAGCAGTACAGTTGTTTGGTACATCAGTACAGGGATGGTGGATGCTAGCCTCACCCAGAGGATTATTTGGTGTCATCATTCGTGTTTTTACCTGGTGGACTAGGCCTACCATACAATAAGATAAGATAATTATTATTACTAATATATGTAGTATAATACTGTAGTTTGATTGGCTGCATATATATAAATTTAATATAAACCTCCCCTAATGTGTAAGAATCGATTTATGAGAATATTGCAGAAATACAGCAGTCCGTTAAACATCATACAAATTGCTATCGAAAATATAAATTAACGTAAATATAAATTCTATAAATTCATATAAATCAAATAAATATAAATCTCACGAGTCTGTTCCCACTTTATAAGGTCATCTTCGAGCCGGATGACAGATTATTTGGTCATCTTTGTACCCGATGAATCAGACTTAACCAGTGGATTCATTAAATACTCTGGTACTAGTGCGATTTATACAATAACAACATATTGCCAGTCGAGACCGGCGGCGGTGACCCGCCATCTGCTCACGACCCCCAGCCCAGACTCATCAGCGGTTTCATGGTCATTCACCAATTTAATGGAGTGTTATTCCATGAAGTGACAGCGTTTATTTTAAAGCCAGCCAAATTAGTGGCTGCGCCCTCGCAAGATTATCCACGAATTTTGTGGTGTTAATTTTTCGAGGTTACTAATACGATTTAATACTTCTAGATAATATTAGAAGTTTCTGGAGGCTAATTAAGAGGTTATCATCATTAACAATTGTGTATATAATTTATCTTAAATATATAATTATTTAATATATATATTGCACTAGTGTTCTCGATACAATATTTACTAATTGCCAACCCACAACAGGGTAGGATATACATTAACTAGTGTTTATTGATAACCTTGTCCCCTATTATCATTGACTAGTTGAAATATTTATTGTTCATCCTAGTTCCATTTATTACCATAGTCTAGTTGTACTACATTGAACAACCTAGCACCATTAATGAATGGTACAGACCCAATTTTGGGTGTAATTGTTACCAACTCGAGTAGAGTTGTGTATATATAATAATTTACTTATAATCATTGCACGTTTTGAGTGATTAATTAGTGTCTATACCATCCTAGGGTAATAATTGAGGAGCTAACCTAAAGGTACTTCCAGTGACACTGGTTTATCACTCAAATCATTAGTGTGCTTGATAATATATATATAATGTGTATTAATTTTAAGTGTTAACCTCTAGAAGAGGTAGGATTATAGCCTGGTGATTGCAGAATTTTACCCTAGGTTACTCCATCAGTACTTGTTCAGTATTATGAGCAACCCAGGAACAAGCCCCACAAGGCTTAACCAACAAGCCAGTATGGATACTGCAGGAAGAATGAAAAAGACCTTTGCAGGTCTTAAAAGCCACTTAACAAGACCGATCAAGAAATGTGAGAATTTGGCACAACAATCCTCAGTTGATTATGCTGACCTGGAAATCTATCATCAAGCAGCTGCAGATAAATTTGAACAAATCAAATGCCAAATAGCAACATATGTGGCTGAACTTGCCAACACCTATTTATCAGAAACAGAAATAGACGACATTATGGTTGATCTAGCGAGTTATGAAGATCACACTCAGGCCACGTTACAGCCTTACGTCAAATTAATTGCCCAGAACAAGGCAACAACAACAGTTTGATCTAATACGAGTCAAGCTGAAGCTCGACTCCCTCCAATTAATTTACCCTCTTTCTCAGGAAAAAGATGAGGAAGATTGGGACGAATTTTGGAACAAATTCGTAGACCTTGTGGACTGAAAATAATTTTTACCTAAGAGTAGTAAATTTTCTTATTTGCAAGGCCAATTATCAAGTGAGGCTAAAAACAGTAGTATCCCATCTGAGGTTAACTAATGACGGCTATGATCTGGCAGTACAACTTCTCAAGGATAATTATACTGTTTCAGAAGTAAGAACATCACATTTAGTTCATGAGCTGTTGCATTTAGCCCCACCGGAGGCTGCAGCTGATTCATTCCAAGTCTTCAAGCTGGAGGTGGAATCAATGATCATGGCCCTCAGCCTGACAGCCGATACTAACGGGGCTGAGTGGGTCTTGAAAATAATTGTCCAGGAGAAAATACCTAAGGACATATTGAGACAAATGAGTGTTCATTACAATAAAAGTATCTTATCCATGAATTAAATACCTGAGGGTTTACGTTCAGTAATTCATCAATTACGAACACATGACAAATTAAAACCACCAAGTAAACCTTCAGAAACCAATAATAGTAAACCACAGAGAACTAAAGGTACTCCAAAAAATTCTAGACAATATAATTCAACACCAAAGTGGAACAGTGGCAGTGTGGGCGTGTATGCAGTGGGACCCTCCAAGCCTATAGTTACTGTGTCACCCACGAACGTGATTCCAAAGGGTACTGGAAGCTATGGAACATGTTTGTTCTGCCAAAAGAAACATTCAATGTTCCACTGCCCTAATTTTCCTGATTGTGACGCTCGTGTTGAGTGACTCAAAGATTTGCAACATTGCACGAGGTGCCTCAGGAAACATAACGTCATCGACTGTGAGACCCAGTTACACACCTGTAATAGGTGTAACAAAGGTCAGCACCATGCAGCATTGTGCGGAGACAAAAACAAAGTCTCCAAACCCCAAGGTGGAAGATAGCGTTCCCACCACAGTACAGTACTGCAAGGTGCAGCAAACAATTAGTGTCCAATCGGCAAAGTCTAAAGGTAATACGACTTTGCCTATTGCCCAAATTACCATCCACAATAAGAGGGCCAAGGTCCATACTCATGGGTTGTTTGACCAAGGGTCCCAGAGAACAAATGTCACTAAAAAAGTTGGCATATGAACTACAATTAAGGTCTGTAGACCAGATGACAATCAATATCTCAGGGTTTGAAACAGATACAGGACCTCAAGTCTACCAGGTGGTACAACCATCAGTACGTTAAGGCAGCTACGTCTGTCAAATACAAGCCATTGTGATGGACAAAATTCCAGCAGAGCTACAAGTACAAGGTCTGGGAGCAACTGCCAAATTCCTGAGAAATAGAGGAATAAAATTGGCAGATAATATTAAGTCCGATTACCTCAGCGAACTCGGTATCTTTGTAGGTACAGACTACTACCATCCATTCGTCGGTAGCCCTACTAAATATCAGGGCATAACCATGCTAAATTCTGCAGGAGGCAAATTACTCCCAGGCCCAGTATTAAGCCTGAAGAGACCTATGCCTGCAGATAAACAATACCAGTAGAAATTTAAATTTGTCAGCTTATTATATATTTCCAGTAGCATTATACTAAGGAGATTACAGCTGACTATAACATCAGAGGTTGATCTTAATATCATCATTTAAAGCTGAAGATGAGTTCATGAGGCCTCAATGGCAAATCAGTGAACAGTAGCCTAAACAGCTACAAGTCACTGCGACCAATGTCACTGAACCCACTGCAGTCTCAGAACCATATTTGACTTCAATGATGGACTATTCAATCCTCTGAATCAACTAACTAAATTAAACCCCAATTAATCTGATGACTGATTTGATACATTTATTATTTAATCAAGATTAATCCCATGGGCCTCAGTGTTTTATATCAGTGACCAGTTACCTGAACAAGTTTCAAATTATTATAACTAATGTCACTGATCTCACTGCATTCCCTAAATCATACTTGACTGTAGTACTTGATCACATTCAGTCCTCTGGATTAACATGTAATTTGGCTATTATTTTAGCCTCCCAAAGAGTTAACAGGGAAATTAAATCGTATTGGACTTCAAACCTCTGCAACTCTAGTACGGGATATCCGTCCAGTACGAACAAACACACAAATGTGTGATTACTAATTATTAACATCAAATTAATTTAATTATTAAAAAGGGGCATATCGGTGTTCGTCTGTTCTAAATAGGACTTCGACCCCTGAGCAGCCCCCCCAGGGAATTATGTCGGAAAACCTGACACCATTTACTAATATTAAATACAATAAGCAGATAATATTGTTGTTGTTGTATACACAAGTTAGTCCATAGAAAAGGAAGCTTGTAGTGGAATTTTTCATCAATAGAAAACAGGATATCATTGCCACATAGCGCTATAAATTCCCCAGCTATTCTGTTGGGAATTATACTTAATACAGTAGTCTTTGGACTTATAACATCACAAAAACATCTCATTTGAATTAACTTAATTATCAGAATCAAAATAAAGTAAATGTGACCCTTCTATCACTTATTAACATCTGGACAAAGAGAGCCAAGTGTCAGTGGTGAGGAAGGTCAGCCATTGTTGTTAGACCAAGTCGCTGTGGAGCGAGATCAGCTCCTATAATTCTCTCTTGGACGAAGTGTTATGGAGATCAAATTAGTGCTTCTTCCATCATCAACATGCAGTCAACATCTAAACAAGGGAAGTGTCTTACCAAAACCTGTTTATCTAATCATTTCTGGTCAGGTAATGTTAGGTAGACATAGGGCGAAACGGTTTGCATAAGAAACAGTGTCTAAATACAGGTAATTAATCCTTGGTCCTTATCTTATATAATATACAGTGTTTCATTTGATATAGCTGTCATATATTAAAATTCCGGCTTTACAGCTAGTGCCCTTTAACAGGAATAATAGAAGAGGAAGCAGTACAGTTGTTTGGTACATCAGTACAGGGATGGTGGATGCTAGCCTCACCCAGAGGATTATTTGGTGTCATCATTCGTGTTTTTACCTGGTGGACTAGGCCTACCATACAATAAGATAAGATAATTATTATTACTAATATATGTAGTATAATACTGTAGTTTGATTGGCTGCATATATATAAATTTAATATAAATCTCCCCTAATGTGTAAGAATCGATTTGTGAGAATATTGCAGAAATACAGTCCGCTAAACATCATATTATATATTAAACATTATATATATTGCTATCGAAAATATATATTAACGTAAATATAAATTCTATATAAATCAAGTAAATATAAATATCACAAGTCGGTTCTCACAATTGTAACCTGACTATAATAGCAAAGAGAGTTGGAGTCATATTATTATTCTTGTATGTGTGTGTTGTACACGTTCTCTATCAAGTAAATATGTATATTTTACTGGTGTTTGCCCTTGTGTTAGTGAGGCTTCCCAGGAAGTAGAAAAGAGAGAGAGAGAGAAAGAACCACAGCTGTGGACAGGGTGGTACAGAATAATAATTCAAAGAAATGGGGATTGAGGAGGTCATACCAAAATAAGGAGAGAGTGGGGAGTCACAGCGGCTTGAATTGGGTGTATGCACGTGACAACGAGGCCAGTGTTGAAGCCGGCCCCCTTTAAATGTGTGATGCTGAGCCCCTCTCCAAGAGCAGGAAGCATACAGGGTGATCTCTCGATCAAAGTAAAGCACTACAGAGATTTTGGTGGGTTGTCCGGAAGGGACAATCCATCTACTCACAACACCCACAATAACAGCGAACTTGGTGCCTCGCCTCTGGAAAAGACAAACGTTCCCAGTGCTTCGTGGTGAGGATGGCTGCCTCAAGTTTGTAATGTATACACGCGCGGGAGAAGGTAGGGTGGGTCTCACCGCAATTGAGGCAGCGAGCCTGGGGAGAAGTGCACTCCGATTTAGAGTGACCTTCGTCCCCACACATGGGACAGAGAGAGACAGAACTGGAGCATCGGAAGGCACCATGGCCAAACCTCCAGCACTTATTAAAGAAACGAAGAGAGGGAATGTACTCTTGAACCTAGCACCTGGCACCAGCAGGAATGCCAGAGGGCGGAAGGGTCCTACTATCAAAGGTAATCTTCATAATCCGAAGGGGCTGACGCGACGATCACGAGGGGAACGAGCAAACGTATTCACCTGGAGGACAGAACAGCCCTGGGCTTAGAGGATATGCCAAATATCTGACTGTCCTGAAGATTCCTAACACCGGTTGCAACATGGGTGGGAGAAGAATAGTGCCAACACTTACATTCAACCGAGCGTTCTTGGAGACCCAAACAGGGGTCTCGCCAAGGCAGGATAAGGGAGCCAAGCCGGAGGCTGCATCCTGAGAAGGATCAGCAACGACACGTGTACCAAGATGGGTGGGGTTGAAGGTAACAGAGGCATCTACTGAATCAACAAGGTGCCTATGGAGGGAGAAATCGTCAGGAGGTGTAGAATCCAGAGGGAGGAGATCAAAGTATTTGGCCAACGAAGCGGGACCAACCAAGGCTTGGTACACATTAGTATGGGAAGGGATCATGCGAGTGCGGCCGTGGCATGGACGGTGTTGAGAACCCCCAGAGAGAGAGGGGTTAAAAGGTGCAGTAGTCACAATCAGAGACTGAGCCGTGCCAGGGGACGAGGTGGTCACCACTGGGAGCTTGTGGCTCGACCCAACCACAGAGGAGGGAGAGGAGCCGAGCGGAATAGTCAGGAGGGTGAAAGGAGGAGCAAGGTCGGGGCCCAATACAGAGGCTACAGAGCCCGGTCTTCCAACACGGTCCGACTCGGGGGCTTGGTCGCCTACCCCCACGAGAACCGAGAAGGTACATGAGGAACAGTATTTAACATAAAGACGAGAGGAAATACTTTCATTCACGAATGTGCCTCCACACCCACCACGGAGCCATAATTAGAGGATATGACACCCAATAAGAGACATGTTGCCAGTCTTACCGGGGCCCCCCAGGGAGAGCGTCGTGAGTATATGCCCCGCAATCGCCACCTTAAGAATCGTCAGTCCGTCGAAATCGGGTTCAGCGATGAAGGGAGGATTGACAATAAAAGCATGCCCTCGCTCGAGACGTTGGGTACCACAGTTCTACAGGTGAGAGAGTATGCCTCCTCAAACACGTGGGCATCAAAACAGAAGGAGGTCAAAAGAATAATCATAACTGGCAAAAGGTCGGCGGGAAAGGACAATGAGAAAGAAGAAGAAAGGGGGGGGGGGGAGAAAAACGAAACATAAGGAAAAGGAAAAGTTATCCGGCAAAATTCGAAAAGACAGCAGCAGGAGCATAAGGCTTCAAAAGAACAAAGGACTGTCCCATGGAGCATCACATCTACACAGCCTCCCACCAAGCCCCTTCACGGCAACAGCGGGCTGGATAAGGAGGAGGTACACACAGCAAAGATCTGAATATATTTAATCAAAGGAAACTGTATACAGTGTTCACTGGAATTCTTTACGGTATATCAAGGTATTATTTAACTTAGTATTTAGCAAATTTATAATTCTAGGGACAGTTTGTCTAAAGGCATTAATGTGCTCATCTAGACGAGCTAACATAGATGAACTGACCCTAGTTATCAACAAACAAACGAACATTTACGTTTTTATTTATATAGAATGATGCTAGAGAGGCAATAAGGAATCGAGAATGATTACCTAGCTATGAACCAAAATCTGCTTGGACACAAACAAAAAATATTCAGACATAACACGAATTCATTCACATATGTTGTGAGCTTCGCAACGCAAAGGAATTACGTGTTATGAGCGTTGAAATACAGGAATGAGTTGTTAAGAGTGTTGCAACACAGATATAATGTGGTGTATGTGTTGCAAAACAGGACAAAAATATTTTTTGGTGAATGTTGTAATATAAAAATAATATACTGTGAATGTTGCATCACATAATTTCTGTGCTGCATTGTTGCAACACTCACCAGATAATATCCTTGTGTGGCATCTGTCAAACACATTATTTGTGTGATGAATTACTCGGAACACGTTATACCTGTCCATTACAACCACACTAATCATATATTGAAATGATGTAACACAACACTCATAATTTATAATTTATGTGTGCAAAAGTTACCGAACATCATTTCTGTGTTGCAACACTCACAAATTGGCTTTTATGTGTTGTAACACTTACAATACGTTAACCCCTGCATTGAATCGCAGCCTCACTCACAACATGTTATTGTTGTGTTTCAACACTCATAAGACGTTAGCAATGTGATGCAACACTTAAGTCGTTTTCCCATCAAGCGTTAAACGTTATATTCTTGCATGATATAAATTGTTCATTGCTAATATGTATATTAAAATATATAAAAGATTCAAAAGGTTGTTAATTTACCAACACCTTTTATCTAAGTTATAAAAAAATAATTAAATAAACAAAAAGGGGAAGGAAAAATAAATTATATGCAATTGACTAGTTATTAACGATGATTAAGTGTATAAACACAAGTGATTAAGCATCTAAAAATGTGATTAAATGATAATTAAAGAAATAATTTAAATGTGATAAATAGATATTTAAAAGATGTTGGAATAAATATATTAAAAGTGAGAATATATGAAAGGAGATAAAATAATTGATACGTATAGGACTGAATAATTCCAACTCATGTATTATTTGGGCAATATATGAAAAAAAGGAAACGTGGAAGATGAAGTCGAACTGGTGACCGTGTAAACACCGAGTTCGACCTGCCAGTCTGACCATGACGCTTCCTGCGTAATGAACTCAGCAGTCATACATTCATCCACCTCACCATACGTTTTCAACTGACAATTGAGGCGTGTGAAGGAAATAGCCGGGAAGGAAAATAAATCTTTATGAGAAGAGGATGTAAGGTCAGGTAAGAAAATGATGAGGTGAAAGCGCCAGGCCAGTATGAATATATAACTCTTGGAAGGAACACTACGATGTGCTGGGATGTGAGGACGGAGTGAAGAAATGGTGCTCAACCACTTGGACCTTCGGGGATCGAACACCGACCCTGCAAGACGCGAAAGTATGGGGTGGAAAACGGGGCCTAATCACTTGGACCTTCTGGGATCGAAAAGCAAAAATGTTATATAGACATGATAGATCTCAAAACATTTTAACAGAGCGAACTTTACAAAGTTACTTTCTCCAATATATTAAGGTATATCTGTGTTATTCTACTTAGTATTTATTTAATAAATAAAAAAAATCTGAATAAGTTTTTTTTTCTATGGGCATACATTAACAGCTTCAACACCCTAATAAACAGTAGTTCATCTTGCTTAACGCTTAAGTATTATTGAGACCTAAAGCTGATTTGTACATTTTATCTTGTTTAAGTAATGAACGCAAGGCAGAGCAAAAAGTGAATATAAAGTGTATTTGACGCAGAGTTTAGATAAGATTTCTCGTATCTTAGGTCTCAAATGTTTGCCCGAAGCTTAAAAAAATGCTTAAAGATTTTTGTCTGTATCGAGGACTTCAGTGAAAAGGTACTTAATCACATATAAATTTTGTATTTTCACAAAATTATGTAATATTATAGTACTAGTAAAGTAATTATGGAAAAATTAAAGTAATAATAGAGTTAAATCTTTAACTTTAAAAAAAAATATTATTTTCTCTAAAATTGGAATATACTCAACAGCATTACCCCAAACATGCTAGACACCGACACTTACCTTTATCGAGTGGCGTCGGCAAGTGCAGTATTGGATAGTATCCTTAACTAAGTTCACCCAGGACTGCATGCTGACTCATACACAGAGACACTATAGGATGCTTGGCATCTTCAGCAAAAAATGATACCGCATATTCACTTCAACAACTAGAAAAATAATAATGAATCAATACTAGCCATGTGACATAAAATAACAGGATGTCACTCACAACCCTATTCAAATAGTAAACTGCAATGGAGTTACGCTGTACAATGGGAGTGCAGTCTAAACACGATTTTTTTTAATTCGCATTTAGACTGCAGGGGGGTTCCAGGTAAATTTGGCCATTCGCGTTTGAACTGCAGGGCATTCCAGGTCATATCTCCCGTTTTGAGTGTCGGATTTCCAGACTTAAAGACCGAAATTTTTCAAAGATCATATTCGGATAAATTGTTCATATAAGTTTGTTAAGAATTCTTATCAGGAAAATAATTTCATAGAAATCATAGAAGTTTCTTATAAAAGTCAGGGGCATAGTTCGCTCTCGTATTACTGAGAATAAACTCTACGGTCTTTTTTTTTTTTGGTGGAGGGGGATTCACTCATTTGGAGTTAAAGAGTTCTTATGGAGGAAATTCAGATAAAAAATCACTCATACGTTCTTAAAGATTTCAAATTTTTTTAGAAAATCGAAATTTTTCAGAGTTCAATTTTATGAAAATATTTCAGAGTTCAATTTTATGAAAATATTTCAGAGTTCATATAATCATTGAAGAGTATTTACGAGTTTATGACCGAAATTTGATAAAAAGACCATTTTCAGAAAATATTGTCATAGAAGTTTTGTTAAGGAAAATAGACATCTTAGCCGTGACTTTTAATTTTTATATCCATTTACAGCTATTTCACCTGTAAAAGACTGAAAATTATTCAAAGACCGTTTGAAGACCGAAATTTGACAGAGATTATTTTAGACTCAAATATTGTCAGAGACCATTTTAGACCAAATAATTTCAAATATCATATAAGACCGAAATGAGAGATTATTATAGACGCAAATATTGTCAGAGACCCTTTTAGACCAAATAATTTCAAAGATCATATAAGACAAAAATGAGAAATTATTTTAGATCCAAATATTGTCATAGTCCAGTAAAAGACCTAAATTATTCAGAGTTCAGTAAAAAACCTAAATTATTCAGAGTCCAGTAGAAATCCGAAAATAGTCAGAGTCCATTTAAGACCGAAAATTAGTCAGAGACCAGTTTAAGCCCCAAATTCAACAGAGTCCATTTTAAGAATTTAAGAAAGTCACACAACATGTACCGCACCTCACAACACATAGAACCAGTGAAGAGCAGAGGTGCCATAGGCACAATCAGAGAACACTGTATAAACATCAGAGGTCCATGGTTGTTCAACGTCCTCCCAGCAAGCATAAGAAATATTGCCGGAACAACCGTGGACATCTTCAAGAGGAAACTAGATTTATTCCTCCAAGGAGTGCCGGACCAACTGGGCTGTGGTGGGTATGTGGGCCTGCGGGCCGCTCCAAGCAACAGCCTAGTGGACCAAACTCTCACAAGTCAAGCCTGGCCTCGGGCCGGGCTTGGGGAGTAGAAGAACTCCCAGAACCCCATCAACCACGTATCAACCAGGTAACATACCGCACCTCACAACACATACCGCACCTCACAACATATACTGCACCTCACAACATATACTGCACCTCACAACACATACCGCAACTCACAACACATACCGCACCTCACAACACATACCACACCTCACAACACATACCGCACCTCACAACACATACCGCACCTCACAACATATACCGCACCTAACAACACATACTGCACCTCACAACACATACCGCACCTCACAACACATACCGCACCTCAAATCACATGCCACACCTTGCAACATCTGCTGCACTTCACAACACATACCTCACTTTACAAAACCTGCTGCACCTTACAACACCTGCTGCACCTCCCAACGCATACCGCACCTCACAACAAATACCTTTTCTCACAACACATACCTCACATCACAACACATGCTGCACCTCACAAAATATCTCACCTCAAAACACATACCGCAACTCACAACATACCTCACCTCACAAAATATGCTGCACCTCTCAACACATTCTTCGCCTCACATCACCTTCTGTACATCACAACACATACCGCACCTCACCACAGTAGTAGGCAGTAAACGCCGTAAACCCAATATTTCGTTTTTTTGAAAAGTCATGCTTAAAATGTGGAGGTTCCAGGTAAACTTTGTCACTTACCGATTTGGAATTAAAGGTTTCTTATGGGGAAATAGGAGACAAAAATCACCAAACACTCATTTGGCCTTAAAGGTTTCTTATGGGGAAATAGGAGACAAAAATCACCAAACACTCATTTGGAATTAAAGGTTTCTTATGGGGAAAACGCCGCACTTTGGAGAGTCACTTTTGGGTTTGTTGCAAATAAGAGGGTCATCTCTGAGTTTGGTGCACGTTGGGTTATGTAACGTAATTTATCTATCCCAACTTAACCTAACCTAACTTAACTAAACTTAACTTAACTTACATTACCTAACTTAAGTTAACTTACATAACCTAACCTGTCATAACCTCACTAACTTAATGTAACTTACTTAACCTAACTTGACTTACATAACCTAACCAATGCTAACTTTACTTACTTAACATAACTTACCTAACATAACCTAAAATAACCTAACCTTACATAGCTTAGCAAAACGTAGCTTTACTAATATAACTTAACCTAACCTTTCTTGCTTAATATAATCTAACCTATTTCTCTCCTACCTAATGTAACTTCTATAACTCAACTTACTAACTTAACTTACATTACTTAACCTAACTTACATAACCTAACCTAACCCTACTACCTTAACATAACTTACCCATCCTAACCTAACCGCCAAACATAACTTACTAACTTAACTTACATCATGTAACATAACTTATCTACACTCACCTACCTAACCTCCTCTACCTAATGTAACTTACCTAAACTGATTTGGCGCAAGTTGGATGGTCACCTCTTGGTTTTACCATATGATGTAGGGTCACGCCTGGGTTTGGTGCACGTTGGAGGGTCACCTCTTAATTTTGTGCACGTTGGAAGGTCGTTTCTGGGTTTGCCGCACGTTGGAGGGCCATCTTTTGGCTTTGCGCACGTTTAAGGATCACCTCTGGGTTTGTTGCATGTTGGAGGGTTACCTTTGGGTTTGGCGTACGATGGAGGGTCACCTGTAACTTTGCCTCACTTTGGAAGCTCAGTTCGGAATTTGGTGCACGTTGAAGGGCAACGTTTGCAGAATGTTGGAGGGTCACCTCTGAGTTTGCCGCCCGTTGAAGGGTCACCTCTGGGTTTGGCGAACGTGGGAGGGTCACCCTAGAGTTTCCCGCATGTTGGAGAGTCACCTCTTGGTTTCGCACCCATTAGAAGGTCACCTCTGGGTTTGGCGCACGTTGGAGGGTCACCTCTGAGTTTGGCGAACGTTGGAGGGTCCTTTCAAGGTTTGCCGCAAGTTGGAGGGTCACCTGAGGTTTGGCATACTTTTTAGGTGTCACTTCTGGGTTTGTCGAATGTTGGAGGGTCACCTCTGGGCTAGCCGCACGTTCAAGGGACACCTCTAATTTTGGCGTACGTTTGAGGGGTCATCTTTGAGTTTGCCACTCGATGAAGGGTTACTTCTGGTATTGGCGCACGTTGGAGGGTCACCTCGGGGGTTTGGCACACGTTGGAGGGCCACCTTTGTATTTGCCGCACATTGGCGGGTCACCTCTGGTTTTGTCGAACGTTGGAGGGTCACCTCTGGTCTTGCCGTACGTTGGAGGGTCACCTCTGGTCTTGCCGTACGTTGGTGGGTCACCTCTGGTCTTGCCGTACGTTGGTGGGTCACCTCTGGTCTTGCCGTACGTTGGAGGGTCACCTCTGGTCTTGCCGTACATTGGAGGGTCACCTCTGGTCTTGCCGTACGTTGGAGGGTTACCTCTGGGCTTGCTGCACGTTGGAGGATCTCCTCTGAGTTTGACTTACATTGGAAGTTAAACTCTTGAAGTGTTGTACGTTGAAGACTCAACTATAGGTTTGCCACACGGTGGAGGGTCACCTCTGGGTTTGACGCACGTTGGAGGGTCACCTCTGGGTTTCCCGCATGTTGAAGGATTATATTTGGTTTTGACGCTCGCTTGAGAATCATCTATGGGTTTGCTGCACATTAGAAGTTCACCTCTAGGTTTGTCACTCGTTGGAGGTTCATCATTGGGTTTTCTACACGTTGGAGGGTCACCTTTTTGTTTGCCGCACGTTGGAGGGTAAAAACCTGGGTTTTGCGCACGTTGGAGGGTCACCTCCGAGTTTGGCGAAAGTTGGAGAGTCACCTCTGAGTTTACTGCACGTGGGAGAGTCACGTCTGGGTTTGTAGCACGTTTAAGGGTCACCTTTGAATTTACCTCTTGTTGGAGGGCCACCTCTGGGTTTACAGCACGTTCGAGGGTTACCTCAGAATTTGCAGCACGTTGAAGGGGTCATCTTTGGGTTTGACGCACGTTGGAGGGGCACCTCTGGGTTTACCGAACGTTGGAGGGTCACCTCAAAGTTTGTCGTACGTTGGAGGGTTACCTTGAGATTTGCCACACGTTGGACAATCACTTGTGGGTTTGGCGCACGTTGGAGGGTCACCGAAGAGTTTGCCGCAAGTTGAAGGGGACATCTCTGGGTTCGACGCATGTTGCAGGGCCAGCTTTGGGTGTGCCGCAAGTTGGAGGGTCACCTCTGGGTTTGCCGCACGTTAGAGGGTCACCTTTGAGTTTGGCGCACGATGGAGAGTCATCTCTGGGTTTTCCGCACGTTGGAAGGTCACGTCTCTGTTTACCGCACGTTGAAGGGTCACCTCTGGATTTGGCTCATATTGGATGGTCACCTCTGGGTTTGCTGCACGTTGGAGGGTCTCCTCTGAGTTTACAGCACGTTGGAGGGTCGCCCCTGGGTTTGCCGCATTTTGGAGGATCACCTCCGAGTTTGGCACACGTTTGAGGGTCACCTCTAAGTTTTCCACACGTTGGAGGGGTCATCTATGGGTTTGGCGCACATTTGAAGGTCTCCTCTGTGTTTGCAGCACATTGGAGGTTCACCTCTGGGTTTGCCACACGTTGGAAGGTCACCTCAGGGTTTGCTACACATTGGAGGGTAACTTATATCCCGCCAAACACACACCGAAACTACGACGTTGGTACAACGTTCGAACAAGTTGTAACACCTCCTAACCAGTTATAACAACCAATATAGCAAGTTGTAATAACGTTCTAATACGTCATAAACACGTTAAGCCAAGATGTAACAACTTTATTACGAGTTGTAACAAGCGGAAAATAGAGACAATTTCGGTTTGTGTTTCCAGGATATGGGATTGCTGGACGTTGAAGAGTCACCTCTGGGTTTGTCGCAAGTTGGAAGGTCAATTCGGTGTTCCGTGCACGATGGAGGTTCACCTGAGGTTTTGCAAACGTTGGAGGGTCACCTCTGGGTTTGCCACGCGGACAGGGGTCACCTCTGCATTTTGCATCATGTTGGAGGGGTCACTTCTGAGATTGCCACACACTGAAGGGTCAGCTTTGGGTTTGGCGCCCGTTGGAGCGTCACCTCGGTGTTTGCCGCACGTTGGAGAGTCAACTCAGAGTTTGCAGCACGTTGGAGGGTCACCTCTGGGAGTACCGTACGTTAGAGGGTCACCTCTTCGTCTGCCGCACAATGGAGGGTCATCTCAGAGTTTTCCTCATGTTGAAGGGTCACCTTTGGGTTTGGCGCCCGATGGAGGGTCACCTCTGGGTTTGCAGTACTTTGTGGGGGTTAGCTTTGGGTTTGGCAGAAGTTGGAGGGTCATCTCTAGATTTGTCCCACGTCGGAAGGTCACCTCTGGGATTGGCGCACGTTGGATATTCATTTCTGGATTTGGGGCATGTTAACCCCTTAACTGCGCGGCCTCCAAATATGACACCCCCCCCCCCCCCCCCACAGTGCGCAGGAAATAAAATCTCAAGAAAAAAATCTTTTTTTTGTTTTGAAAGTGTCAAAAACCCTTCCCCGAAAATGGGCATAGCAACGGAATGTCGTAATTGTACTTACTTTGGCTGCTATGGGGTCCGTAAGGTGGAGTGTGAAGTCATCATTCCCCGTGTGTCCGTGGCGTAAGCTCCCGGGGCCAGAAGGGCACCCAGGGCTATCTTGAGGTTATCTTGAGATAATTTCGGGGCTTTAGTGTCCCCGCAGCCCGGTCCTCGACCAGGCCTCCACCCCCAGGAAGCAGCCCGTGACAGCTGACTAACACCCAGGTACCTATTTACTGCTAGGTAACTGGGGCATAGGGTGAAAGAAACTCTGCCCATCGTTTCTCGCCGGCGCCCGGGATCGAACCCGGGACCACAGGATCACAAGTCCAGCGTGCTGTCCGCTCGGCCGACCGGCTCCCCGTAGGGCTGGATGCGTGCACCTGCCGCGAATGTATTTTTGTTAATTTTTTGCGCACAGTGCCAAATACAATTTATTAGATTTTACGTGCCTATCCAATGTATGGTAAACACGTACACTATATTATGACAGTAGAACATCCGTAGACACTGTGCTATGTTTCTCACAAACAAGTACACTTATCCTGCACATATCTTCAGTGAATCA
The DNA here is from genome assembly GCF_040958095.1 of Procambarus clarkii. Lineage (NCBI taxonomy): Eukaryota > Metazoa > Arthropoda > Malacostraca > Decapoda > Cambaridae > Procambarus > Procambarus clarkii. The sequence continues at coordinate 29,258,233 of NC_091190.1, read as the reverse complement.
TGCTTATATATTTATAATTACATTATATATACACAATGTACAGTATCACACACTATATACACACACACTATACACACACTCAATACTCCGCGAGTGTGTGATATGCTGCGAAACAGCCAACGGGGTACAGTGGCACCTTGCACTCCACGCACAAGATACTGACGCATCTTCGCTTTGGTCTCTGCGGGTAGTGTTCCTGCATACTATGCACGCACGTTTACCCTTCTTGAGCATGTGTACCCCGAAGTTCTCATTACCCCGCAGTCTGTCTGGAGCTGCAAGTGGCATTGTTGCTTGCACCTCGCACGGTACAACGGAGCCCTCCTTGCCATACTTTACCAGCGGCTGTGACACAACGCTGGCACTGAAGGTACGTATAGACGGTTTCCTGCCGGACTTTACTAGGTACATATTGAAGCAGTTGAGCACTGCAACATCCATCAGGTGGAAGAAGAATTTTTTCGTCCACTTCACAGACCTGCGCACGCACTCCACACCATCAAGCATCATATATGTCACATTAATCGACGAGGCGCACGTTCACGTTATAGTCTATGACACAGTCCGGCTTATACATGGGGTTGCGCATCTGAAAGTGGACCTTCCTACTGTCCACCATGGCACCGGTGTGAATCGTCGTCAGCATATTCACCTCCCGTCTATCTTTCCACAGCACTGACAGCATATTTTCACACTTGCGCAGCTGGCACTCACCCACTGGTATACCTATACCGAACACTGGCATTTCCTTCCTGAGGACCTTCACAATGCCACATACACCGATGTTGTGGGCGAGGAGGTATCTAGTCAATAGGGGGCTGGTGTAATAGTTGTCGGTGAACAGTATATGCCCCCTGTTCAGCAACGGTTCCATCAGGGTTTTTACGACACTGCCGGAGAACCTGTGTTCATCTTGAGCTGGTATGTCGACGTCTGTACCAGAATACAAGATCATGTCCAGGACGATACCAATCTCACAGTCGCACAGCACGAAAAACTTCAGTCTAAAACGGTGCTGCTTTGAAGGGATGTACTGCTTGAATGCAGTCTGTCCTTGAACAGTACAAGCGATTCGTCGATAACCACATTCTGTCCAGGTACAAAATAATCCCTGAACTTCTCTCTCAAGTCACTGAAGACCTTCCGTACCTTCCACGGTCTGTCGTGTCTGTCTTCATTTGCATTATTCTTGAAATGCAGGCACCTGAGAATCAAGAAGAACCTATCCCATGACATATACCGGTTGAACACGGGCGATGGAACAAGGCAGTCTTTGTTCCAATAGTCCTGGTCGACAGCTTTCTTGGAGTGCTTCATCATCATGCAGAGTGCCAGAAACACGTACATTTCGTCGATTGTCGTGTCCTTCCATCGCGTAAGGCGTGAGGCAGGTAATATGCTGCCGTCTATGAGGCTGTGAGCGTATGTGTTTGTCTCAGTCACAAGAAGCGTCAAGAAAACGTCGTCAAAATATGCGTGGAAATATTCCATGTCCGCCATATCATCACCGGTATACGGGAATAATGTTGTAACACCAACATCGGTATCATCAAACGCTGGTATTTGAGGGACAAATGTGGTGCAATCCTCCCACACAAGTACACCAGGGGGTTTGCTGTTGGCGCCAACACCACGGCCAACACCACCACGAGCACCAAACCATAGCTACTTCGTTTGCTGTAGCTGCTGGAGCTGTGCGAGAGTACGCTTGGCGCTGAGGCAGATTTACGTACCGTATGCCTACCACGAACATGTGATGGTGAGGGCCCACTGTCGTCATGCTGTGAGACACGCTGTCGTCTGTCTCGATGTGTTGCTGAGGCAGCAAAACACCGCCTGGTACCATCCCCGCTGCTAGTACTCGGGTCGTCCACACTACTCGTATCGGTGCCAATGTCACTGAAGCCCGAGAAAGATTCATCACATGTATTGTCACTGAATAGACTTGCATCTGAGGACATACATGATGGTGGTGGTGATGATAACGGTGTTGACCCAGGGCAGCAAGGCAGGCTGGGCGAGGCGCGTGTACCGTACATGCTCACCACATCATCCACTTCCGTCTCTCCCTCACTCTTATCAGACCTCTGTGTCAGGTCTTTCTCTGGATCATAGTCCAGGTCATCATCCATAACACCATCATCGTACAAAATATCACGTATCTCCTCCTCAGAGAGTCGTTTTACATGACCAGCGGGTCACCGTGGAGCGGGAGCTCATTGACGATGCGTCAGACATGGTTGCTGCTTGGGAACTGAGGCTTCCCACGGCAACGGGGGATGCTGGGAATTTTTTTCAAGATGACGGACGATCACTGGGGCCCCCAGGCATCCATTCCATACCCGCGTCACCGCCCCCCCACTTTTAAATAGAACGTGAAAAATACAAATACCCGGAGGTATTTGCATTCGTCACTATTGGCGGGTCACCTGTGGGTTTGACGTACGTTTTAGGTGTCACCTGTGGGTTTGACGTACGTTTTAGGTGTCACCTCTGGGTTTGCCGCATGTTGGACGGTCACCTAATTTGTTTTGCACAATTTGGGGGGTCACTTCTCGGCTTTCCGCACGTTGGAGGGACACCTGTGGGATTGACGCACGTTTAAGGATCTCCTATAGGTTTGCCACACGTTGGAGGGTCACCTCTGGCTTTAGCGCATGTTAGAGGGTCATCTTTGGGTTAGATGCACGTTGGAGGGTCACCTCTGGGTTTCCTACACACTTGAGGGTCACCTCTGAATTTGCCAAACGTTGGAAGGTCACCTTTGATTTATGGCGGACGTTGGAGAGTTTCTCCTCTGGTTTTAGCGCCCGTTGGAGGGTCACCTCTGGGTTTCCCGCATGTTGAAGGATCACATTTGGGTTTGACGCACCCTGGAGAATCTCCTATTGTTTTGCTGCACATTGGAAGTTCATTTCTGAGTTTGCCAGTCGTTGGAAGTTCATCCTTAGGTTTTCTACACGTTGGAGGGTCACCCTTGTGTTTGCCACACGTTGGAGGGTCAAACCTGGGTTTTGCGCACGTTGGAGGGTCACCTCCGAGTATGGCGAACGTTGGAGAGTCACGTCTGGGTTCGTAGCACGTTGAAGGGTCACCTCTGGATTTGGCTCATGTTGGAGGGTCACCTCTGGACTTACAGCACGTTCGAGGGTTTCCTCAGAGTTTGCATGACGTTATAGGGGGCATCTTTAGGTTTTACGCACGTTTGAGGGGCCCCTCTGGGTTTGCCGCATGTTCGAGGGTCAATTCGGGGTTTCGTGCACGTTGGAGGTTCACTTGTGGGTTTCGCGAACGTTGGAGGGTCACCTCTGGGTTTGCAACACGGTCAGGCGTCACCTCTGCTTTTTGCATCATGTTGGAGAGTCACTTCTGGGTCTGCCACACATTGGAGGGTCAGCTTTGGGTTTGGCGCCCGTTGGAGCGTCATCTCTGTGTCTGCCGCACGTTGGAGGGTCAACTCAGAGTTGGCAGCACGTTGGAGGGTCAACTCAGGGTTGGCAGCACGTTAGAGGGGTCTTCTTTGGGTTTGTCACACGTTTGAGGGTCACTTCTGGTTTTGGCGGAAGTTGGAGGGTCACCTCTGGGTTTGTCATACATTGATAGGTCACCGCAGGGTTTGCCGCATGTTGGAGGGGTCTTCTCTGGGTTTGCCGAACGTTGGAAAGTCACCTGTGTATTTACCGCACGTTGAAGGGTAACCTCTAGGTTTAGCGCACGTTTGGGGGGTCACCTCTGGTTTTGCCGCCAGTTGGAGGGTCACCTTTTAATTTGCCGCACGGTGACGGGTCACCTCAGGCTTTCATGTACTTGGAGGGTCTTCTCTGAGTTTCACGCACGTTTTAGGGTTACCTTTGTGTTTGGCGCACGTTGGAGGGTCACCTCTTGGTTTGACGCACCTTTAAGGGTCACCTCAGGGTTTAACGCACTTTGGAGGGTCTCCTCTGGGTTTCACACATGTTGCTGGGTTACCGTTGGGTTTGGCGAACGTTGGAAGATCACCTCTGGGTTTTCCGAACGTTGGATGGATCATCTCTGGGTTTGCTGAACGTTTGAGGGGTCAGCCCGGGGTTTCTCGCACGTTGGAGGGACATCTCTGCGTTTTACTCACATTGGAAGGTCACCTCTGGGTTTGCCGCATGTTAAAGGGACACCTCTTCGTTTGGCGCCAGATGGAGGGTCACCTCTGGCTTTAACGCATGTTGGAGGTCACCTATGGCTTTGACGCACGTTGGAGGTTACCTCTAGCTTTGACGCACGTTGGAGGTTACCTCTAGCTTTGACGCACGTTGGAGGTCACCTCTAGCTTTGACGCACGTTGGACGGTCACCTCTTGGTTTGCCGCACGTTGGAGGGGTCACCTCTGGGTTTGCCACACGTTGAAAAGTCACCTCTAGGATTTCCGCACATTGGATGGTCTCCTTTAGATTTGCCGCACGTTGAAGGGTCTCCTCTGGGTTTGATGCATGTCAGAGGCTCACCTCTGGGTTTGCCTCTCGTTGGAGAGTCACCTTTGTATTTGACGCACGTTGGAGGGTCACGTCTAGGTTTGGCGCACGATAGGGGGTCACACCTGAGTTTACCACACGTTGCAGGGTCACCTTTGAATTTGCCTCATGTTAGAGGGTCACCTCTACTTTTGGAGCAAGTTCATGGGACACCTCTAAGTTTGTCGCACGTTGGAGGGTCATCTCTGTGTTTGGCGCACGGTGAACGGTCACCTCTGGGTTTGTCATACATTTATAAGTCACCTCTGGGTTTGCCGCACGTTGGAGGGTTTCCTCTGGGTTTGCTACATGTTGGAGGGTCACCTCTGGGTTTGCCGCACGATGGATTTGAGTAGGAGTATGAGGTTTGAGTAGGTTACCTCTGGGTTTGAGTAGGGAGATTTACGCACATTCCCGTCCCCACCACCTGGACAGGTGGTGCAAAGGTACGCACCAGGTGTCCAAGTGATTAATTAGGGGACGTGTATTGGCGTAAGGTCGTAGTATGGGTTAAGCTCTGCCTCCTTGAGCGGTCGTGCGGTATTGTTTGGATGGTAAGGAGTGTGTAGTAGGATGTTTGCGTGTTGGATAGGATGAGTAGGTGCATGAGGTTGAATATATATATATATATATATATATATATATATATATATATATATATATATATATATATATATATATATATATATATATATATATATATATATATATATATATATATATATCGGTCTGTGAGGATGTCGAGGTGTTGTTCAATGCGGGTACGGATACTTTCGTCGATGTTGCTATTTCTCCACTCGTTTGTAGCATGAAGTAGTTGCGTTTTGTTGTCTTTGATTTCATTCTCTGCCTTGTATATCTGATCACGAATCAGATCCTGGCGATATTTTATCGTGAAGGCTTGATTCCTTGCTGCTGGGTCGTGCGCTTTAATATTAGTATATTTTGGTAGCAGTCTTTCCTGTAGACATATATTATTAAATATGACCGAAAAAGTAAGATTAATAATTCTAACACGAATTTTCTCAATCTTTCGTACATTTCTTTTCACTGTTGGAGTTAATTCAAAAATAAATTCTCCAAAATTCATTTTTATTTCTAGTCTGACGCGACACGAGCGCGTTTTGTAAAACTTATTACATTTTCAAAGACTTTAGTTTACAAATACACCACTGAATAGAACTTACACATCTCCGATTTTGTTTATATCTACATTTGAGTGAGGTGGATGGGGTGAGGTGGCATTAATAGGGTATTAATTTTATCAACACAAGACAGAACAAGAGGTGGCATTAATAGGGTATTAATTTCATCAACACAAGACAGAACACGAAACAATGGGTATTGAAATGGAAGTGATTGTAGAAAGCCTATTGGTCCATATTTCTTGATGCTTCTATATTGGAGCGGAGTCTTGAGGTGGGTAGAATATAGTTGTGCATTAATTGGCTGTTGATTGCTGGTGTTGACTTCTTAATGTGTAGTGCCTCGCAAACGTCAAGCCGCCTGCTATCGCTGTATCTATCGATGATTTCTGTGTTGTTTACTAGGATTTCTCTGGCGATGGTTTGGTTGTGGGAAGAGATTATATGTTCCTTAATGGAGCCCTGTTGTTTATGCATCGTTAAACGCCTAGAAAGAGATGTTGTTGTCTTGCCTATATACTGGGTTTTTTGGAGCTTACAGTCCCCAAGTGGGCATTTGAAGGCATAGACGACGTTGGTCTCTTTTAAAGCGTTCTGCTTTGTGTCTGGAGAGTTTCTCATGAGTAGGCTGGCCGTTTTTCTGGTTTTATAGTAAATCGTCAGTTGTATCCTCTGATTTTTGTCTGTAGGGATACCGTTTCTATTAACAATATCTTTCAGGACCCTTTCCTCTGTTTTATGAGCTGTGGAAAAGAAGTTCCTGTAAAATAGTCTAATAGGGGGTATAGGTGTTGTGTTAGTTGTCTCTTCAGAGGTTGCATGGCGTTTCACTTTCCTTCTTATGATGTCTTCGACGAAACCATTGGAGAAGCCGTTGTTGACTAGGACCTGCCTTACCCTACAGAGTTCTTCGTCGACTTGCTTCCATTCTGAGCTGTGGCTTAGAGCACGGTCGACATAAGCGTTAACAACACTCCTCTTGTACCTGTCTGGGCAGTCGCTGTTGGCATTTAGGCACATTCCTATGTACGTTTCCTTAGTGTAGACTGCAGTGTGGAAACCTCCGCTCTTTTCCATGACTGTTACATCTAGAAAGGGCAGCTTCCCATCCTTTTCCATCTCGTAAGTGAAACGCAGCACGGAACTCTTCTCAAATGCCTCCTTCAGCTCCTGCAGATGTCTGACATCAGGTACCTGTGTAAAAATGTCGTCAACATACCTGCAGTATATGGCCGGTTTCAAGTTCATGTCGACTAAGACTTTTTGCTCGATGGTACCCATGTAGAAGTTTGCAAACAGGACACCTAGGGGAGAACCCATGGCGACCCCATCTACTTGCTTATACATGTGCCCATCCGGGCTCAAGAAGGGTGCCTCTTTAGTACAAGCTTGGAGTAGTTTCCTTAGAATATTTTCGGGTATGTCAAGAGGAGTTCAGGCAGGATACACTCTGTCGGCTATCATCCCGATTGTCTCGTCCACAGGTACGTTGGTAAACAGCGATTCTACATCCAACGAGGCTCTTATCCCTGTGGCCCGTGTGCCCCGCAGTAAGTCAACAAATTCCTTTGGAGACTTCAGGCTGAAGGCGCAAGGAACATAAGGAGTCAGCAGGCCGTTGAGTCGCTTCGCCAGTCTGTACGTGGGTGTGGGTATCTGGCTAATGATTGGCCGAAGTGGGTTTCCAGGCTTGTGTGTCTTGACATTTCCATAGGCATATCCAGGTTTATATTCCTCAATGATCTTTGGCAAGTGGAGTCCGGATTTCTTGGCGTTCACAGTTTCGATCAGTTTGTTGACCTTTGCTTTCAATTCGGCTGTAGTGTCCTTCGTTACCCTTTGGAACTTAGTTTGGTCAGAGAGTATGAGGTTCATTTTCGCCAGATATTTGTCTTTTTTAAGAATGACATATATTGGCGACTTGTCACCTCTCCTGACAACTATCTCCTTGTTTTCACGAAGGCTTTTAGCTGCCGCTTTGAGCTCGGGGGACAGTATGGTGCTTCTGTAATTGCCTCGATTCTTTCCTCCTTCTGCAATAAGTACTGCTTGTAAGGTATCTTTGGTAGTGACCTTCTTTTGTGTCTCGAGGTCGAATATGTCATCCAACAGAATTTCCAACTCTACTTTCTGGGCCATCTCACTCGGTCTGGACATAACGTGACAGTTTATGCCCAGATTTAGGAGAGTGACTTGGTCCTCAGTGAGGTTAATTCCTGCAAGGTTCAGGAAGCCATCTCTTGGTCGTGGAATTGCCATAGGTCCTCCATATAATGTTGTAAGTTTCTTGATAATCCTTGTTTCAGTGCTGAGGTGATGTCGGTCTGTGAGGATGTCGAACATCCGAATCGACATCCTCACAGACCGACATCACCTCAGCACTGAAACAAGGATTATCAAGAAACTTACAACAATATATATATATATATATATATATATATATATATATATATATATATATATATATATATATATATATATATATATACATATATATATATATATATATATATATATATATATATATATACATATATATATATATATATATATCTATATATATATATATATATATATATATATATATATATGTTTCATTGAATATGACCGCATATTCTGTATTTATTATTTTCTGGTTTAGGGCTTCTATCCCTCTAACTATTTTCTTAGCATCAGGGCTTAATTGAAATAGGAGTTCTCCAAAACTCATTTTCGTACTTTTAAGGTGAAGAAAAGAAGTGATTTACTATAGAGTGTATTACACTTATTTGTATAATTTGCACGACGTTTCGAACCTCCATGGTTCATTCTCAAGTGAACAGATCTTACAATACTAGTTGATTTTATACCCGCATTAGGTCAGGTGATAATACAATGAAGGTGAAAACATGGGGGGATACATAAGGGATAAACATAGGGGCTGCAGAAGGCTTATTGGCCCATACGAGGCATCTCCTATCTAAACACAAAGATTAATCCAGTGTAATTGGCCTGTTATGTTGGACATTGTCTTCTGTGTTGGCATCGATATGTTCTTGTCTTGTCCTTACTCTCATGGTGGGTAGAGTAAATAGTTCCGTGATTTGGGTGTTCATGGTAGGTCGCTCTATTCTTATGTGAATTGCCTTCATTGTATTATCACCTGACCTAATGCGGGTATAAAATCAACTAGTATTGTAAGATCTGTTCACTTGAGAATGAACCATGGAGGTTCGAAACGTCGTGCAAATTATACAAATAAGTGTAATACACTCTATAGTAAATCACTTCTTTTCTTCACCTTAAAAGTACGAAAATGAGTTTTGGAGAACTCCTATTTCAATTAAGCCCTGATGCTAAGAAAATAGTTAGAGGGATAAAAGCCCTAAACCAGAAAATAATAAATACAGAATATGCGGTCATATTCAATGAAACATGTTTGAAAGAAAACCTGCTGCCAGTATACACCAAAATAAACCCACATGACCCAGCAGTCCGCAATACAGAGTTTACCTATAGGTATAGGCAAGAGCTCATTCGGCATCAACTAAACAAGAAGAAGGAAGCCCTCCAAACCTTTATAGAGCAGGCGGAGCATCTGTTAAACAAATGGACCCAGTACGACATCCCTATCCAACTCAAGCAAACCATCAACAGTGAACTATTTAACCTGAAACAACAACATAAAACTCGTGTAGAAACAAAGACACTCCGTAAGTTAACATCCCTAAACGGTGGACAGCTAAAAATCCCTCGTCCTAAAGATGGCTACTTTAACCTGACTTCTTATGATCTTACCCAGGACCAACGAGACCTCTTAAATCTTGGTCTAAATTGTCAATTCTTATCTAAACCAAAGATGCATCAAAAACGCCTGGAAATCGAAATGCTTCTGGACGATATCCATAAGCTAGAAGACAACAAAAAAGTCATCGCCACTGACACACTTCAAGCTGAACTACTTGCAGAAGCAGGGAAAAAACGAGGAACATATTCATCTACAATCTTAACCCCACGACTCAAAGAAGCAGCGAAACAACTAAAAAATCTGAAAGACGTAACAATAAGAAAAGCCGACAAAACAGCAGCATATGTATTGATTCCTACCCATGAATACATGAACAAAATTAGCGACATCCTAAGTGACGACTCCAAATTTCAACGAATCACGAGGAACCCCGTAGAAGACCTTAAGCGGAAAGTAAACAAAACAATTACAGCAATCAACGCAAAGAAAGGTAGTGTGCATTTCAATAAACTTCAAGGCGACTATGGCTTAGGATTTGCCTACGGCAATGTTAAGACGCATAAACCAGGTAACCCACTACGCCCTATAATCAGCCAAATACCAACCCCAACTTATCACCTGGCAAAGAAACTCAATGAACTCCTAACTCCATACACTCCAAGTAAGTTTAGTCTACAATCATCAGCAGATTTCCTAGAATTGATCAAATCTACCCAGCCCGATGGAATCATCGCTTCCCTGGACGTTGAATCCCTTTTTACCAACGTCCCAGTCGACACAACCATAGGAATGATACTGGACAGAGTATACAGAGACGAGAGCACCCCCAAATTAGACATACCTGAGCCACACTTGAAAAGTCTTCTCGAAGCATGTACAAAGGAAGCCCCTTTCATCAGTCCACAAGGAGACATGTATTTACAAATAGACGGAGTAGCAATGGGCTCCCCCTTAGGAGTTTTATTTGCTAATTTTTATATGGGAACCATCGAAGATAGGGTCTTCAGTAGCAGACAAAAACCAACTGTATACTGCCGTTATGTAGATGACATATTCGTAATAGTAAAAGACTCAGATGAACTAATTGACCTAAAAAGACACCTAGAGAGAGAGTCAGTACTCCGATTTACACATGAAAATAGTGAAAATAACAGTCTGCCATTCTTGGATGTACTAATAACAAAAACAGGAACCTCTTTAAGCACCAACGTATATACCAAGCCCACCAACATAGGATTATGCCTGAACGGTAGAAGTGAGTGCCCCCAAAGATACAAAGCCAGTGTTCTCAATGCTTATATTCGTCGAGCGCTTACCCACTGCTCTGAATGGAGCAACGTGAGTAGAGAGTTTGAAAGAGTAACTCAGGTATTGGTGAACAACGGATATAGCAACGCGGAAATAAACGCTGCTATAAGAAGACACTTGGACCGTTGGTATAATTCAGAACCTAGAACAGAAACCACAACACCCCCAATAAAATTATATTACAAATCAACCATGCACAGTGAACATATAAAAGAGGAAAGAATAATGAAAGAAATAATCCATAAAGGAGTAAAAAGCACTACTCCTAACCAAAACATAAACCTGATAATATTCTACAAAACCAAGAAGACTTCCGAACTCCTTATCTAAAACAGCCCGAAGCCGACGGAGAACCCTCTACAGCAGTCAAGCGTTGTATACATGTACACTTGCCCCCACGAAGGATGTAACCTTCAATGTAAGTACATAGGTATGACGTCGACCAAGCTGACGAGGCGTTTGACATGCCATCTTCAATCTGGTGCCCCTAGGAATCACATGAGACAAGCCCATGACATTACTCTAACAAGAGAAATGTTGAACAACAATACTTGCATAATAGACAAAACCCAAGATTCAAGAAGATTACAAATTCTTGAGGCAATTCACATAAGAATAGAGCGACCTACCATGAACACCCAAATCACGGAACTATTTACTCTACCCACCATGAGAGTAAGGACAAGACAAGAACATATCGATGCCAACACAGAAGACAATGTCCAACATAACAGGCCAATTACACTGGATTAATCTTTGTGTTTAGATAGGAGATGCCTCGTATGGGCCAATAAGCCTTCTGCAGCCCCTATGTTTATCCCTTATGTATCCCCCCATGTTTTCACCTTCATTGTATTATCACCTGACCTAATGCGGGTATAAAATCAACTAGTATTGTAAGATCTGTTCACTTGAGAATGAACCATGGAGGTTCGAAACGTCGTGCAAATTATACAAATAAGTGTAATACACTCTATAGTAAATCACTTCTTTTCTTCACCTTAAAAGTACGAAAATGAGTTTTGGAGAACTCCTATTTCAATTAAGCCCTGATGCTAAGAAAATAGTTAGAGGGATAGAAGCCCTAAACCAGAAAATAATAAATACAGAATATGCGGTCATATTCAATGAAACATGTTTGAAAGAAAACCTGCTGCCAGTATACACCAAAATATATATATATATATATCTATATATATATATATATATATATATATATATATATATATATATATATATATATATATATATATATATATATATATATATGATCATTTGCTCATTTCTTTTAGGGGAGTTCTATCCACTTGTTCAGCTTGTGGTAGCAATTTTCATTATAATAGGGGTTTGTTTTGAGACGCTTACCTTTCTAGGTGCCTGAACCGGTCGATGGCAGACATAGAATGCTTCCAACCACGTGGGGATTTCTATAGGCCATTGCTCCCCTTGCCTCTCTGAGGGGGCTATATATATATAAAGGGGGCCTCTCCCCTCTATATATATATATATATATATATATATATATATATATATATATATATATATATATATATATATATATATATATATATACTTATATATATATATATATATATATATATATATATATATATATATTTATATATATATATATATATATATATATATATATATATATATATATATATATATATATATATATATATATATATATTGGTGTATACTGGCAGCAGCTTTTCTTTCAAACATGTTTCATTGAATATGACCGCATATTCTGTATTTATTATTTTCTGGTTTAGGGCTTCTATCCCTCTAACTATTTTCTTAGCATCAGGGCTTAATTGAAATAGGAGTTCTCCAAAACTCATTTTCGTACTTTTAAGGTGAAGAAAAGAAGTGATTTACTATAGAGTGTATTACACTTATTTGTATAATTTGCACGACGTTTCGAACCTCCATGGTTCATTCTCAAGTGAATGTCATATATATATATATATATATATATATATATATATATATATATATATATATATATATATATATATATATGTATATATATATATATATATATATATATATATATATATATATATATATGACTGAAAACTCACACCCCAGAAGTGACTCGAACCCATACTCCCAGGAGCAACGCAACTGGTAACTACAGGGCGCCTTAATCCGCTTGACCATCACGGCCGGACAAAAGGAAGTGATAGCCGAAGCTATTTGAACCACTTCCCCGCCGGCAACTCGGATGGTAATCTTGGGCATAGCATTTCACCAAATCACCTCATTCTTTGGGGCACACGTGAGGAACACAAATGCGAACAAGCCTGAATGGTCCCCAGGACTATATGCGACTGAAAACTCACACCCCAGAAGTGACTGGAAGGCAGGCAGGCAGGCAGGGAGGGGAGAGACTGGAAGGCAGGCAGGCAGGCAGGCAGGCAGGCAGGGAGGGGAGAGACTGGAAGGCAGGCAGGCAGGCAGGGAGGGGAGAGACTGGAAGGCAGGCAGGCAGACAGGGAGGGGAGAGACTGGAAGGCAGGCAGACAAGCAGGGAGGAGAGAGACTGGAAGGCAGGCAGGCAGGCAGTGAGGGGAGAGACTGGGAGGCAGGCAGGCAGGCAGGCAGGCAGGGAGGCGAGAGACTGGGAGGCAGGCAGGCAGGCAGGGAGGGGAGAGACTGGAAGGCAGGCAGGGAGGGGAGAGACTGGAAGGCAGGCAGGCAGGCAGGGAGGGGAGAGACTGGGAGGCAGGCAGGCAGGCAGGGAGGGGAGAGACTGGGAGGCAGGCAGGCAGGCAGGGAGGGGAGAGACTGGGAGGCAGGCAGGCAGGCAGGCAGGCAGGGAGGCAGGTAGGGAGGGAGGGAGGCAGGCAGGGAGGGAGGGAGGGAGGTGTATAATAAAAAATTCATATGACAATAAATCTTAACCAATAATTAATTCTCTATTTGTTGCTAGGGCAGATCATCTCGAGAAAGTATTAGAATTGAATATTTAAAGGATTTTAAAAAATATGAACAAAAAAGAGGAACTTTTCATTAATATAGATATCGAACATATAAATAATGAAAAATTTAACACACAAAAAATTCCTGGATTATATTATTTACTCCTGAGACATAATCTAATAAGACAATTATTTATAGCTTATAAGTTATATAAGTTAATAAATGATAATATTGATGATTCCCACATTAAATTTAATTATCCACCCAATCTTAGCAGAAGATAGTTAATTTATTGGAAAATTTACGATATGTCAGGATTAACAGCTGATAATAAATTTGTCTGGTATGAAATTTTTTTTACACAATTTCACAATCAGGATATTGTAATTGACGAAAATTTTGGGGTATATTCCCCATTTAAAATTGAAGAGGCCAAAATGATAATATATATTAACACTGTGGTAGATTTATGGCTTTTTCTTTTAGATGGGGTAAGAAATGTTAAACAAAGTTTAAGTGAGTATATTATTAGAAATTGTTTAACTTATGAACAAACATTTGAAGTAAACCAAAAATCAATTACAAATATTGATATGTACATTAAAATCGATGAAGTCATTAGATATGATGAGAATATAATGGAGCATCTTATTACTAATTATGAAAAAAATAATAATTGGTCAAAACTAAGAAATATATCACTATCTACAGCGTGGGACATGCATTGTGATTTATTAGAACAATTTACTAGTATTATTAATAAAATTAAAAGTCCAATAGAAACAATACCAAGACATGCCAAATTTTATTCTTATCTTTCCCCTGATTATGCAATAACTAAAATGGTGGCTTACCTCTCACAAAAAAGGGAAAATATTAATATTTGGAATAATCAGTACAAAAATTATTCTATTAATATTAATGGTATTATTAAAAAGAGGAGAAATCAGGGGGTGTTGGAACATCAAGTTGTAGAAAGGGAGGTAGTCGAGGTGGAGGACGGTCAAGAGGAAGAAGAAGAAGACAAAGATTACATTTGTACAACATAGCAATGATGAAATAATGAGAGATATTTTTAATGGTTGTGTCAGTTTGTTCAATCTTCTCCCGATTTTTATTTCGTTACAACTTTCCAGTCATAACATCTTGATGACAAAACTAAACCTTTAATAATGAATAATTCAAATAGATAATCACTTTTGAGCCTAGAATTAGTAAAACAATCCTTTCTAAAGAATTAAATAGTGATACAAAAAATAAAATAAAAAGTTCTTTAAAACTTACCCTATGTTTCAAAATAAACCAAATAAAGACTTAAATAATGATAAAATTAAATAAAAAAAAGGTATTTAAAACATACCTTATGTTTCAAGTGAGCAACAAAACAAACTAAAAGTTGTAAAGAAGGATGAGCTTTAGTCAAAGACTAATCTGGTATTAGGGAGACAGGGGTAACCTGGCAAGGATAACCTTGGCAAGGACGTTATATAAAGAGACTCCGACAACTTGGCGGTCCACATCTAGAACTAACTAAGTACAGTAGTCACAACAAAAAAGTGCAGTATAGGATTTGCCCATTAGAGCCATAAGTCAATTATGAACCAACAACCCCATCTTCATCCTGTAGCCGATTGCTTGCTGGAATTTTCCAGAACTATATCTGGTTGTAGCAACATAGATCCTATTCGCCTACTAAATATTTGGAACAGCCTCAGGGTCGATAACAACCTTCCCCTAATAAATATAACACCGTTCACTCTGAACATAATTGACCCAGACAAGTTTCCTATCCCAACTTTACATGCCCCTGAGACATCCAATCCCCCCTTCCCGCCATCTTGTTCACCAATCCAAAGTCCCCAAATTACTCCAGCTGAACTCTGCAACAGTCACCTCATCAACTAATAATCTTAACCCACCCTCTAAGAGAACGTAGAAAATCGATTGGATCAGCAGAAACAACAAATTATTATCTACTTTACTTTCATCTGTCTTAAGATCTAACAGTGACGATGATTCATCTGAAGACTCATCTGAAAAATCGTCCAAAAGTGAAGTACATGTGCCTCAAGATTTACAACTGAAAGGGTATATTTTTAAATACTTTTTTGGGTTTAATTTTATCATTATTTGGTTCTTTATTTGGTTCATTTTGAAATATAAGGTATATTTTAACAACTTTTTATTATTTTTTTTTATTAATACTTAATTTATTAGAAAGGATTGTTTTAATAATTCTAGGCTTCTGTTCTGTATCAGACGTTTTGTTAATTAATTTTAAAAATATTTAGATAGTCTGCTAAAGCGAGAACGATGTAACTGATTTTGTTTTTCGTAGATGAAAGAAGTCTCTCAACGTCGCTGTCGTCGTTCACGTCGACCCAAGAATGATAAATATCTTCTACCCCAGAAAATAAAAAGAGAGGATGCCCAGAGGTACGGACAACTTTGTAACAAAAATTGTGGCCCACATATGAAACCCAATAGATGGATGGTTGGTTTTAATACTGAAGAAAAGAAAGGAAGGATCGTAAGGAGCAAACCATGTTCTTACAAATGTATGGCAGCAGCTGCTGCTGATAATGAAGATAGTGCTTCCTCTGGAGCTGCAGGTGAAGAGAATGGTGTTCCTATACAGGTGCTTCATCCTTCACAAGGAGAGTTAGAGGTGTACCTCAGCCTGTGATGGATAGTGCCTCCCAGACCTCCCAGGCCACTTCTCCCAACCCACCATTGTCCAACCAGGATCTCCCTGACCTCCAACCCCTTAATTATCACATTCGATCCTTGAAATTCAATTTGAAGACAAGGATTCAGAATGTGATTTTGTGGATCTGAGAGGACATTTTGGACTAACTGAGCTCCAGGATATATTTAAAAGAATAATATATATTCTCCCTGAAGTCGAGCTAAAGTCTTTTCACAATTGAAAAGTAAAGGTGTAGATTCGCAAATTTTGATTGATTGATTAATGAGGAATGGGACAAGAGTTCTTTGTGACCTAATTCATATGTTTTTGTGCTGATTGATTGATGAGGTATGGGACATGAGTTGTTTGTGATCTGGATCTAAGTTGGATTTGTGCTGATTGATTGATGAGGTATGGGGCAAGAGTTGTTTGTGACCTAATTCATACATCTTATATAGGATCTAAGTTGAATTTGTGTTGAGTTGTTTGTGATCTCCTATATATAAGATCTAAGTTGTTGGATTTGTGCTGATTGATTGATGAGGTATGGGGCAAGAGTTGTTTGTCACCTAATTCATACATCTTATAGGATCTAAGTTGGATGTGTGTTGATTAATTAATGAGTTCTGGGAGCAAGAGTTGTTTGTGACCTAATTCATATACATTTTATATAGAATCATATTAAAAATAAATTCTAACCAAGAACATTCTCGTGTCATGCTATTATTGACTAATTTATATTATTAATCCGTGTATATTAATTTTATTTAACAGTTCTAAAGTTATATATATAGAAATAGATATTTAGTAGCCACACTCCTACTAACATTCGGAATATTCAGCTGCACAAAGCTTTTAAAACCATGGAATCAATGTTTCCCTTTAAATCTTTTACATCTTCGATTACATCAAGTTCCCAAATAGAAAAATATTTAGACAAAGATAATTCTTATCTTATAAATATTACTTTAGAACCATATATAATTAAATTAGGGCCATTTATTAGACACAATATTGTAATTGTAAATGTTTATGCTATAAAAATATGGATGGGATCTACTCAAAAAAGATATCCTGCGGCATCCCAATTACAATTTATACTGCGAGTCGTAGTTAATATGAATGAAAAATATTGTTCTTATATGTTTGTGGAACTCTTCTTTAACATTGACCAAAGAAGCATCATGTTCTGTGAACATAATTTCAAGTATCCCCGTCATTACTTAAAATTGCCTATCACGGGATATAGGTCCTACGCCAAAGATCCTTCCATATTTCTGATGATGATACAAGCTTCCAATCAGGAACGAGAAGCTCTGAGAGAGATAATGATAGCAGACGGAATATCGATTCCATCGCCATGTAGCAAAGTTTATCAGGGTGCTGTGAAAAAGCTTATGTCCACAAAACAATATTTGAATCGGCATTATTATTTTAGGTACATGATGTTGAAAAATATACGTTGGGAATTAACCCGAGATTTGAGATCTTACGAAGCATGGTTTAAAAATAAAAAATGGCTTAACTACGTTTATCGCAGGATGAAACAACATAAACCCTATTGTTTACAATTTCATTACGAGCGTCGTCAAGATATAATTTATATGGACCCCAACTATGAACTTGTATCTTGTATTGATGTACCCGAATATTGTGATAAATGGTCTAAAAATTATATATTTCGGGTTTTCGGTGATGGTGATAAAAAGTGTGATGATATATGTTGTATTAACCTAGGAAACCTTGACCGAATTTATCATTTAAATTCAGTGAAGAGCGAATTAATTGCTCGAATAGTCACGAAAAACTATGGATCATTTTATGTAGAAAAGGAAAAAACGCGTACTTTTCATAACCCGAAATCCCCATCTCTTTATGGACCTCATTCAAACGGGAGAAAAGGAAGAAATCTGTCGTTTTATTATAGAAGACGAAGGTTTATCATCATCACCACCACCATGTAAAAACACCTACAACCCAAATAGTTTGCAGGCAATGTGCGTCAATCAATTTGTGAATTCCTTTTTGGATATTAATAGAATGGGATATTGGACCGTGGCCTGCTTACGTAGAGCAATCAACACCAACCGTAATATTTCTCATTTTTTAAAACGCCAATTAATCAACGAAGTTCAACAGAATCTAATGATTAGATCGTGGGAAAGAGCAGTGACAGATGAAACAACTACTGAACTTTTATTTAAATAAGAACAGATTCAATGAAAAGTTATTTTACTGAATTGATTATGTTATAAAATATATTTGTTTATTATTCTTATAATAAATAAATCTAAAGTTGGGAGCAAATGCTAAAAGTATAAATAAAAAAACATTGGTGAATCTTATACTATACTATAATGGAATAATGCCCAACCAATTAATTCACATATTTCTTTACATTAGAAAGGGAACTTAAGTGACTGACTGAACTCTGACCGATGGTAGATTTAACCAGTTCAGTTATCATTTTCTGCACTTCAGAATTACGTACTTCTTCCGTTAGTCGCAAGGCAACATTTTGTAAATGATCCACACTATCTTGAAGCCTCGACAATTTAGTTAGCACCTCAATACCAGTTATATGGGTGGTTAATTCATATTGGGGATATTTAGCCAAATCGATTGAAGGTTTCGGTAATCTACCTTTGGTTTCCAGGTAATCAAGACCTTTAAAAATACAAGTAATGTGTTCGTCTTTTGTCCTGTATTTATAGTAACGATCCATATCTGGATAATTAAATTCGTCTAATTCACGTGGCCACCTGTCATCATTATTACATGATTTCACTATTTTTTTGGTAGTTAGGAGATCATCATTTGAATAAAAGGTTACTAAAATATTTTTAAGTTTTGCAGTATCATACTTTTTTCTAATGAATAAAATAAAGTTGATCATTTCATTTACTGACGACGTCATTATACTTATTATTGTACTCGTTTTTGGTAAATGAATGGAATAGTTAAGTGAAATTCGAAATTTTTATTACTTATATACTTCTTACCAAAATTTTATTTCTAATTAGCGACAATAGTTGCTGAAAACTTTTTTTTTGATAATGATTAGTTCCCCTTTTTATACCCTTCGACTACTAAATAGTAGATATATTATAAATACCTTAGGATCGAGATTATCTAATTGTGTTTCTTCTTCTTCTTCTCCTCCTTCGGCTGCACTGCTACAACATGTCTCTAGGAACTGATTAAATTCATATGTGGAAGTTGTATGTAAGGCCAGATTTGTCAAATAGGCCAGGTGTTTTTCTTTGAAAAATTGTTTTGATTGAATTACAGTGTTATTATTTATTATATTATATTACCATATAAATCATACCTTTGGTTTCCCTCATTAATTGTTACCGGAAATTCAGTAGTTGTTTCATCTGCTACTGCTCTTTCCCACGATCTAATCATTAGATTCCATTGAACTTCGTTGATTAATTGGCGTTTAAAAAAATGAGGAATATTAGGGTTGGTGTATATTGCTCTACGTAAGCAGGCCACGGTCCAATATCCCATTCTAGTAGTATCCAAAAAGGAATTCACAAATTGATTGACGCACATTGCCTGCAAACTATTTGGCTTGTAGGTGTTTTTACATGGTGGTGGTGGTGATGATGATAAACCTTCGTCTTCTATAATAAAACGACAGATTTCTTCCTTTTCTCCCGTTTGAATGAGGTCCATAAAGAGATGGGGATTTCGGGTTATGAAAAGTACGCCTTTTACCTTTTCTACATAAAATGATCCATATTCTTTCACCACTATTCGAGCAATTAATTCACTCTTCGTCGAATTTAAATGATAAATTCGGTCAAGGTTTCCTAGCCTAATACAACATATATCATCACACTTTTTATCACCATCACTGAAAACCCGAAAAATAGAATCTCTATCCTGCCAGTAATTACAATATTCGGGTACCCCCAAACGAGATTTAATTTCATAGTTGGGGTCCCTATAAATTATATCTTGACGAGGCTCGTTAAAAAAATATTCATCATGTAAACAATAGGGTTTATGTTGAATCATGCTGTGATTAACGTAGTTAAGCCATTTTTTATTTTTCAACCATGCTTCGTAATCTCTCACATCTCGGGTTAATTCCCAACGTATATTTTTAAACATCATATACCTAAAATAATAATGCCAATTCAAATATTGTTTGAGGGACATAAGCCTTTTCAGCGCACCCTGATCAACTTTGCAAAATGACGATGGAATCGATATTCCATCTGCTATCACCATCTCTCTCAGAGCTTCTTGTTCCTGTTTGGAAGCTTGTATCATCATCAGAAATATGGAAGGATCTTTGGCGTAGGACCTATATCCCGCGATAGGCACTATTAAGTAATCCGGATCATGAGGGTACTTGAAATTATGTTCACAGAACTTGATGCTTCTTTGGTCAATGTTAGAGAAGATTTCCAAAAACCTATAGGAACAATAAAAATTTCCATCCTCCCTAACTGCGACTCGCAGTATAAATTGTAATTGGGATGCCGCAGGATATCCTTCTTGAGTATATCCCATCCATATTTTTATAGCATAAACATTTACAATTTGGGGTTTAAATGGTATTAAATTTATAAATGGTTCTAAAATAATATCTATACCATATGAACCATATTTGATGATATATTTCATTATTTGGGATCTTGATGTAATCGAAGATGTAAAAGATTTAAAGGAAAATATGGATACCATGGTTTTAAAAGCTTTGTGCAACTGAATATTCCGAATGTTAGTAGGAGTGTGGTTACTAAATTTATATTTCTATATATATAACTTTAGAACTGTTAAATAAAATTAATATACACATATTAATAATATAAATAAGTATATAATGATATTCTTCAATTGGTCAATAATAGCATGAATCGTGTGAAAAAAAAATGAGGAAAAAATGTTTGCTGATCAACTGCCGTTTTAGCAAAGAAAGTGGGTCGGTCAGTAATTGGTCGATTTAAAATGACTTGACTCATTGTTTATATTGAGGGGGGGGAGAGGGAAGGAAAGTGATGACATAGGGTGCAGTCAATTGATACATATCAGTGTCAGTTGGACTCGTCCAGTATGGAGGCAGCACCTGCAATTTCTTCTCCAGGATCGTTGAAGAAGAACCACCCCCACTACCTTCATCATCAACTCCTCCTTTACCTTAACTTGTGGGCGGCAGAATGTTAATGAAATTCCGGAGAGAAAGAGAAAGAGAGAGAGAGATGAAGAAGTTAGGTAAAAAAGTGAATTTAAAGGTTAGCATATTTATAATATATCTACTATTTAGCAGTGGTGGTTTTGTTTTAAATCTTTAATAATGAACGATGGATAGACAATAAATATCTACTACTATTTAATGACTTTTGTGACGATAATCTCCTTCAAGAGAGATTGAGCCTGCTCTTCCCTCCTAAGTTCGTCGCTATACATCCCTATACAACTAATATGGAAGAAATAAGCAACAAATACAACACCAAGGTTTGCCAGAGAGCAAACGTATTCAGCACCAGGACACCTGCTCCACCTCCACCACTCGAACCACCAAACTACCTGTCCGTCGCCTGCTCATCGCTGATTGGCTGGTGGTCAGTCGCACCTGTCCCTCCACCGCCACACTACCACGACCACCACGACCTGCAGACCTCAGAATATCCAGTGCTTTCAACAAGTTAACACGTCTCGTTGGTAGACTAAGCTCTGGCTTACGTGTACTAAGAGAGGTGGCAGCTTAAAGCCAATATTCCTGCACCCATATTTGCATTATATATTGTTCACTTGTTATTACTCACTTGTCTTAACGTAACTTTTCATTTTGCCATTTGATTATTCTTATTATTTTGATTGATTGATTTTATGTTACAATTTGTATGTCCATTTTATTCATGTTTTGCTTTTCTAACGTAATTAAAATCTCATTGTTAAATTTACTTGTGTTTTGTGTGTCTTCCCATTACCTTACCACAGACGAAGTTCCAGATTTTCTCTTTTTTGTTTCTATATGTGACGAGGCCATACCCCTAGCTTTTGAAACAGCCGAACACCAGCGCGTTACCGTCACACTTTCAATATAACATTATACTTTTTATACTTTAAAAACCTATAATGTTTTTCAATTTTTAGTTTCCAAACTTTATGTATTTTTTTGGGGGGTAAATAAGTTTAATATTAAATGGATTTGTGGAAATAATAAAATAAAATAAAATATATTCAGTATCTCATTCTTTTTTTTTTTTTACCCTAATTATTTAATTTTGAGGAAATATCACAACCACCACTGTCATCATTCAACAGTTTTGGTTAATGAAATATATATATTATTAATCGGTTCGACCACCTCCCTGCCTTCTGTCCCAATTACATGATCAATAACATGAATCATGTGAAAAAAAATGAGTTACAAATGTTATCTGATCATCCATTTGATAAAACATTCAGGTGAATAACCCTTTACGTGCAAACAGTGTGAAATTTTTTTATTCCAAAAGTAATTTAGTCAAACATTAAGGAACCCATATCAGTGAAAATCATTTAAACATATAAGGGAGGTGTGGGAGAAAATTGAACTACAGAGGCAACCTGACCAAACATTTTAAAATACACAACCAAAAAACCTATATCCAGATTCAACCATTACTTTGGTTTGCGTACACCTACTGACTGTTCATAAATATATGTGGTGAAGAATTCAGTCAGAGAATCAACCAGGCTGAATATTTGAAGTCACTCAGCAACAAAAAAAGCCCATATGTGTGATGAAGACAGTTGTATTTTTTTTATATTGTGTTAAAGATGAAAGAAGACCAAGAGCATTCTCAATAAAATATTGAGATAACAAAAATTGCGGTTATTTAGTATTAAGTCGAAGGGTATAAAAAGGGGAACTAATCATTATCAAAAGTACAAGTTTTCAGCAACTATTGTCGCTAATTAGAAATTAAATTTTGGCAAGAAGTATACAAGTAATAAAAATTTAGAATTTCACTTAACTATTCCATTCATTTACCAAAAACGAGTACAGTAATAAGTATAATGACGTTGTCAGTAAATGAAATGATCAACTTTATTTTATTCTTTAGAAAAAAGTATGATACTGCAAAACTTAAAAATATTTTAGTAACCTTTTATTCAAATGATGATCTCCAAACTACCAAAAAAATAGTGGCATCATGTAATAATGGTGATGAATGGCCATATGAATTAGACGAATTTAATTATCCAGATATGATGGATTACAAGGATCAATACAAAACGAAAGACGAATTCGTTACTTGTATTTTTAAAGGTCTTAATTACCTGGAAACCAAAGGTAGATTACCGAAACCTTCAATCGATTTGGCTAAATATCCCCAATATGAATTAACCACCCATATAACTGGTATTGAGGTGCTAACTAAATTGTCGAGGCTTGAAGATAGTGTGGATCATTTACAAAATGTTGCCTTGCGACTAACGGAAGAAGTACGTAACTCTGAAGTGCAGAAAATGATAACTGAACTGGTTAAATCTACCATCGGCCAGAGTTCAGTCACTTAAGTTCCCCTTCTAATGTAAAGAAATATGTGAATTAATTGGTTGGGCATTATTACATTATAAAGATTCATTAATGTTTTTTATTATTTGCTCCCAACTTTAGATTTATTTATTATAAGAATAATAAACAAATATATTTTATAACATAATCAATTCAGTAAAATAGCTTTTCATTGAATTTGTTCTTAAAAAAAAAATTTAAATAAAAGTTCAGTACTTGGTTCATCTGCCACTGCTCTTTCCCAAGATCTAATCATTAGATTCCGTTGAACTTCGTTGATTAATTGGCATTTAAAAAAATGAGGAATATTAGGGTTGGTGTATATTGCTCTACGTAAGCAGGCCACCGTCCAATATCCCATTCTAGTAGTATCCAAAAAGGAATTCACAAATTGATTGACGCACATTGCCTGCAAACTATTTGGGTTGTAGGTGTTTTTACATGGTGGTGGTGGTGATGATGATAAACCTTCGTCTTCTATAATAAAACGACAGATTTCTTCCTTTTCTCCCGTTTGAATGAGGTCCATAAAGAGATGGGGATTTCGGGTTATGAAAAGTACGCGTTTTACCTTTTCTACATAAAATAATCCATATTCTTTTGCCACTATTCGAGCAATTAATTCGAATTTAAATGATAAATTCGGTCAAGGTTTCGTAGCGTAATACAACATATATCATCACACTTTTTATCACCATCACTGAAAACCCGAAATGTTTAATATGTAGACCATTTATTATAAATTATATCTTGAGGCTCGTCATCAAAATATTCATCATGTAAACAATAGGGTTTATGTTGAATCATCCTGTGATTAACGTAGTTAAGCCATTTTTTATTTTTCAACCATGCTTCGTAATCTCTCACATCTCAGGTTAATTCCCAACGTATATTTTTAAACATCATATACCTAAAATAATAATGCCGATTCAAATATTGTTTGAGGGACATAAGCCTTTTCAGCGGACCCTAATCAACTTTGCAAAATGACGATGGAATCGATATTCCGTCTGCTATCATCATCTCTCTCAGAGCTTCTCATTCCTGTTTGGAAGCTTGTATCATCATCAGAAATATGGAAGGATCTTTGGCGTAGGACCTATATCCCGTGATAGGCAATTTTAAGTAATGACTGAGGTACTCAAAATTATGTTCACAGAACATGCTGCTTCTTTGGTCAATGTTAAAGAAGATTTCCACAAACATATAAGAACAATAATTTTCATCCTCCCTAACTGCGACTTGCAGTATAAATTGTAATTGGGATGCCGCAGGATATTCTTCTTGAGTAGATCCCATCCATATTTTTATAGCATAAACATTTACAATTACAATTTGTTCTTTATATAGTGTTAAATTAATTATACATGGTTCTAAAGTAATATCTATACCATACGAACCTGATTTGTCTAAATATTTTTCTATATGGGAACTTGATGTAATCGAAGATGTAAAAGATTTAAAGGGAAATATGGATACCATGGTTTTAAAAGCTTTGTGCAGCTGAATATTCCAAATGTTAGTAGGAATGTGGCTACTAAATTTCTATTTCTATATATATAACCTTGGAATTGTTAAATGAAATTAAAAAAAAAAATGAGGTAAAAATGCTAGCTGATCAACTATTTGTGAGTACATTAAAGCAAAAAAATCCCTTTATGTGCAATGAGTGAGAAAAAAATTTAAGTACAGATTCAACGAAAACAAAGTTTTCAGCAACTATTGTCACAAATTAGGAAAAATAAATTGGCAAGAAGTATAAAAGTAATAAAAATTTAGAATTTCACTAACTATCCATCCATTCAACCAAAAAGGAGAACACATAAATTTATGTAGGGGGATGGGTCAGCTGGACTTCTCTTTGTGCAGTTTCTTTTACTAAAAACACTACATTTTCGATGGAAATCGGCATATTGTTTTATAAGGCGGTGCTAATTAGAAATTAAATTTTGGCAAGAAGTATATAAGTAATAAAAATTTCGAATTTCACTTAACTATTCCATTCATTTACCAAAAACGAGTTATAATGACATCGTCAGTAAATGAAATGATCAACTATATTTTATTCTTTAGAAAAAAGTATGATACTGCAAAACTTAAAAATATTTTAGTAACCTTTTATTCAAATGATGATCTCCTAACTACCAAAAAAATAGTGAAATCATGTAATAATGATGACAGGTGGCCACGTGAATTAGACGAATTTAATTATCCAGATATGGATCGTTACTATAATTAGTGGACGAAAGGCGAACACATTACTTGTATTTTTAAAGGTCTTGATTACCTGGAAACCAAAGGTAGATTACCGAAACCTTCAATCGATTTGGTTAAATATCCCCAATATGAATTAACCACCCATATAACTGGTATCGAGGTGCTAACTAAATTGTCGAGGCTTCAAGATAGTGTGGATCATTTACAAAATGTTGCCTTGCAACTAACGGAAAAAAGTACGTAACTCTGAAGTGCAGAAAATGATTACTGGACTGGTTAAATCTACCATAGGCCAGAGTTCAGTCAGTCACTTAAGTTCCCTTTCTAATGTAAAGAAATATGTGAATTAATTGGTTGGGCATTATTACATTATTAAGATTCATCAATGTTTTTTTATTTATACTTTTAGCATTTGCTCCCAACTTTAGATTTATTTATTATAAGAATAATAAACAAATATTTTATAACATAATCAATTCAGTAAAATAGCTTTTTCATGGAATCTGTTCTTATTTTCACATACAAAATATTACACAGTGCTTTGTGTCTCTTATACAATCCCCCCCAAAAAAATATGTCACCACTGTTTTGGACATGTGAACTAGTTTCATTAAATGGCAGTGGTCGTCGCTGTCACTAAGCATACAAAATATATGAATAGTGATCGCTATCCAATTGGCCAATGTTCCTTATCTCGGAGTCTGTAGGGTGTTCGAAATAAAAGTTCAGTAGTTGTTTCATCTGCCACTGCTCTTTCCCGCGATCTAATCATTAGATTACGTTGAACTTCCTTGATTAATTGGCGTTTAAAAAAATGAGGAATATTACAGTTGGTGTATATTGCTCTACGTAAGCAGGTCACAGTCCAATATCCCATTCTAGTAGTATCCAAAAAGGAATTCACAAATTGATTGACGCACATTGCCTGCAAACTATTTGGGTTGTAGGTGTTTTTACATGGTGGTGGTGATGATGATAATAAACCTTCGTCTTCTATAATAAAACGACAGATTTCTTCCTTTTCTCCTGTTTGAATGAGGTCCATAAAGAGATGGGGATTTCGGGTTATGAAAAGTACGCTGTTTACCTTTTCTACATAAAATTATCCATATTCTTTCGCCACTATTCGAGCAATTAATTCGCTCTTCGTCGAATTTAAATGATAAATTCGGTCAATGTTTCCTAGGTTAATACAACATATATCATCACACTTTTTATCACCATCACTGAAAACCCGAAATATATAATCACGATCCCGCCCAAAACGAGATCTAAGTTCATAGATGGGGTCCCTATAAATTATATCTTGACGAGGCTCGTTAAAAAAAGATCCATCATGTAAACAATAGGGTTTATGTTGAATCATCCTGTAATTAACGTAGTTAAGCCATTTTTTATTTTTCAACCATGCTTCGTAATCTCTCACATCTCGGGTTAATTCCCAACGTATATTTTTAAACATCATATACCTAAAATAATAATGCCGATTCAAATATTGTTTTATGGATATAAGCCTTTTCAGCGCACCCTGATCAACTTTGTTACATGACGATGGAATCGATATTCCGTCTGCTATCATCATCTCTCTCAGAGCTTCTCGTTCCTGTTTGGAAGCTTGTATCATCATCAGAAATATGGAAGGATCTTTGGCGTAGGACCTATATCCCGCGATAGGCACTCATAAGTAATCCGGATCATGGGGGTACTTGAAATTATGTTCAATGTTAGAGAAGGTTTCCACAAACATATAGGAACAATAATTTTCTTCCTCCTCAACAACGACTCGCAGTATAAATTGCAATTGGGATGCTGCAGGATATCCTTCTTGAGAAGAACCCATCCATATTTTAATAGCATAAACATTTACAATTTTGAGGTCATATGATATTAATTTAATTATCAATGGTTCTAAAGTAATATCTATACCATACGAACAATATTTGTCTACATATTTTTTTATTTGGGAACTTGATGTAATCGAAGATGTAAAAGATTTTAAGGAAAATATGGATACCATGGTTTTAAAAGCTTTGTGCAGCTGAATATTCCAAATGTTAGTAGGAATGTGGCTACTAAATTTCTATTTCTATGTATATAACCTTGGAATTGTTAAATGAAATAAAAAAAAAATGAGGTAAAAATGTTAGCTGATCAACTATTTGTGAGTACATTCAAGCAAAAAAATCCCTTTATGTGCAATGAGTGAGAAAAAAATTTAAGTACAGATTCAACGAAAACAAAGTTTTCAGCAACTATTGTCACAAATTAGGAAAAATATATTAACAAGAAGTACAAAAGTAATAATTACGTAGTGCACTCTGCCCATTAGGCAAAATATGTATAGTGAGTTACTTGACAGTGTATGCAACAATGATGTCCTACTTGGTTAGGTCAACAAGGAAGTTTTGGGATAATAAGTTAATTGAGTAAACACAAACTGTATTATAAACTGCCGTTTTAGCAAAGAAAGTGGGTCGGTGAGTGATTGGTCGATCAAAAATGACTTGACCCTCTTAAGGCCGCCCACTCACAGATGCGATCCCACTACTGCTCGACACGGGTGCTTTTGGCTGCTGGGTTGAAGAAGTTAGGCAAAAAAGTGAATTTGAATTTAAAATTGCCCAAATGCTAGAAAAAGGTGGGGGCATGGGAGCCGGAGAAATTATTTCATGTATATTAATGACATTAAAACCGCCAAATTGAAATTGACCACAAAGACATCTCACGAATACAATCATGGACATAATATATTAATATGCAAAAAGGAGGAGGATGTGCGTACAAGTACATTCTGCATTATCAGGATCATTTGACAAATTTCTCGGTGTTACGTCCGTCCTCTTCGTAGTAATCATAATTCTAAGGTATTTATAATATTTCTACTATTTAGCATTGGTGGTTTTGTTTTAAATCTTTAACAATGAGCAAAGAATGTAAACAAAAAAAAAATACAATAATAATCTGTTGTCCTTTTGATAAATTTGGGTTGGGGTAGGATAATAAAATAAATTGATTTGTGGAAATAATATAATATAATATAATATATTCAGTATCTCATTCTTTTACCTTTTTTTACCCCAATTATTTATTTAGAGTCACTAAAGAAAAACAACTACTACTATTTTCTAATTGAACTGTCCATTCATGCTTATTTTGTAAAAGCATTTTCTGGGGGAAATAAGCCACCACAATGCAGTTGTGGTCCAACAACATTCAGAAACCGGTTTCAAGGTTCTGCTATACAGGCATTCCTCATTTTTTTCTCCAGTCTGTGTGATGTTATCCATGATGGCTTCGGTAAAAAAAAATTGATAACTTCCGAATGGTCTGAACTACTTCTATCTTCCATTTAGCATCTGTCACTTCGACATCTCTTTTTGGGAAGTTGCGGAGCTGTGTAGTAGCAAATAAGAAAGACATTAATATATTCTCTACCGAATAAATTTTAACAGAGCATAGGAATTCACTAATTTAAAAAACTTTTAATCACAAAAAAAATAAATAACGTACAACTGAAATTAAAAGGATTAATTTGAGTCCATCCTAGACTAACTAGGTCAGACCTAAAACGTCATAATTTTCACTTATTAGTAAAGTTATTTACAAAAACATAACTGTGCCTGTTGTTGTCTCCTGACCGAAGACACGTTCCTCCACATTCTCCTGCTTCTCCCATTCCTCCCCTGACTTGGTGTCATCATCTCCATCTGAAGACCATGGCCATTTGTTTTTGCTGGAATCAAGCTTCCTTAGTGCCTTTTCTTTCTTCTTCTTCTTTCTCTTTATGGCCTTATTTAGTACCAAGCCCTTCAGTTTGTCAATGAACCGGTCACTTTCGAATGAGTCTGAGGACGACGATAAAGACGACAATGAGGAAGAAGATGACCTTGCTTTTACTGTTGATTCAACCAAACAAGACATATGCTCAAGTAAGTGTATAAGGTGGGTGGTAAGCCTCAACAGATGCAGCTTGGCCTCTTTCAGCTTGTTCTTTTGCTTCCATAGTTATCTCCCGCAGCCGCCAGTCTCTAGACCAACTAACACCTGCCCTGACTCCGAAACCCTTCATCAGTTCGGAAACAAGGGGGGGGGGAGGATTGAGGGAGGAAAGAACGAATAACAATAAATTAAAATTACTATTATAATTGTGTTTTACTGTAGTATAATGAATAAAAAATCAATCTCTAAATGTCAATTTACCTGAAAGAGACAAATAATTACAAGTCAATCATTTTACACTATGCTCTCTTTATATGTTTCCAAATGGCTTAGGAAGTGGTATATTCTGACTTGTTCCTTCAGCTGAGATAGCTGGCTGTACCTGATCATTGCGTACATAAGTAGTTAATGTAGGTACTATAACAATAAGAAATAGGGTGTGTGGTTTTTATGATTTGATTCATAAACTGAACTGGTAAGGAATTGATTATTGAAGCTTGTTGTTATGTAATTCTTGCTGGACTAGATGACTGCATATAGATCAATAGTTATACTGGAATGACGCCCGCCACTACCCTGCTGAATGATAAACTGCTTTATTCAGTAGACTGTATTGAACCTTACTGAACACCTGACACTGGAGCTGGAGAGAGAGAGCAAGGGGTTGTGACTCTTAAATAGGCAGAAATTCTCCTTTTATACCACCATCCCATCCCCCTCCCTCCACCATAGGTTGCTGAATTAATACAAGTAATTTTAATTAATATTTTCTATATTTTTACTAATATAGGCCGATTACTAAATTCAAATTCTGATTATTTTGTTACATCATAAACACATAATTTAATGGATAAGTAGTATATAATCAAAGGCTGAATGTTTTCTTAAAATCTTTCTATGCTCTCTCTCTCTCTCTTTTTGGAGTTGAGTTAATTTGCCTACTCCCCGACATGCTACTCCTTTTTTTTAATTTTTTTTATTATTCAACAAAAAAAAATCCTTTTTATCATCCTTCTTTTCGTCTAGCATTATTACATCCTCTTCTATTTCCTTTTCATCCTCCTTCTATTCTTCTAGTACTATTGAACTAGTGTCATTTATTGGTTTAATATCCTCCTTCTTTACCTTCAACTGATGAACTGGTGTCATTTATTGGATTAATATCAACTTCCTCTTCCAATTGCTTTCCATCTGTTCCTCTCCTATTCATGAACTGTTTTCCTCTTTGATTCTTTTTCAGAGTCATTATTTCATTTTTTCGTCTGTCTTGGGTATTTAATTTTGATCGTTGTTTGGTGTCTTTTTGTTTTGTCCCCGAATCTGTTGTTTTATATGTTTTTGTTGTTTCCTGTGATGAAACTTTCTGAGAGGAAACTGTTTTTAAAATGATTTCATCGCCGATTACATTTAAATACTTCTTTATTATTTGTGTTTCAATAAACCATTTCTTTTCTTGTTCAATATCATCACTGTTCAATAATGTAAGTAATTTTAAATTGTTATCCTTGTTATCAATAGACACTATTTGGTTTTTGTAAATTTCATCGTCGTTAATGTTAATTTTTTCTCCAATCAGTGTTAAACCCTTAATATTATATATAATTGGAAAAACAGAGGGGGTTTTAATAGCTTTCTTTATATTTTGGGAGTTTAATAAAGTTGTTTTCATAGTATTGATGTCATATAGGTTTTGTGAAAAATGTAGGTTTAATTGAATAGAAGGCATAAGAATTTTATCTTTTATTACAGTAACAAGATTTTTATAGAACTGGGCGCAGAATATAAATTTAGAAATATGATTCGAAAGAGAATAGAATAATTGTTTCATTTCATTTTGGGCAACACTATTCCTACAAAATATTTGTTTTACTTTAATCTGATCGAATGCTAATAACAAATACTTTTTTCGGCACTTCTCTGCTAGGTAAGCATCGAGTTCATTAATAATAGTTCTGATAATAGAGGTGAACTTTTCTACTAGAGTTTCATCATAGTCTGAAAAAACGTCAATTGTATTAATCATCGACAAATGTATTTTCGATTCTTTTAATTCAGAAGTCATGACTAACATTTTAGAATTCATTTCTTTATTTTTTTTGTTTTAATATCGAATTTTCTGATTCCTGCATTTGTTGAATGGCTAATATTCCAGTAGTATCACCATATGACTTGCGAATCACTTGCAAGATAATTACATAAAAGTGTTTTACATTTCGTATGCTAAAATCTTTTTTAATTTCATTCTGATAAATTGTATATATAACTGTAATAAAAGTATATACCTTTATAACTTCATAATTTGTTTCTTTTGTATATTTGTATAAATCCACAAGTTGTTCTATTATATTTTCTTTAACTAAATCCATAGATGCAAGTTCATCTACTAACATTTTAGCCAAATAATTTGGTTCTTGTAACTGACGGTTTAAAACACCATTTAAATCAACATAAGGCATTAATTCTTTTTGGTGTTTTTTTACTATTTCATCGGTAATATTAGTTTTGAAACTATTTAGTATATGATTAAATAACCCTCTTTCTTCCTCATTAGTAAATAATATATTTGCTATATTTTCCGGTTGTAGATCATTATTATAATTACTACTGTTAATAATTTCATTTAACTTAGCAAATCTATTTGTGTGTTCTTGCCGAATATAATTATTGTGTTCTGTATTAAAATGATCAATAATCTTTATTATTATTTCTTCAATTAGTTTAATTGTTTCACTTGAATAATTATTATTTATAAACAATATATTTGAAAAACATTTAGTTATATCATCATTTGATAATATAGATTTTTCTAAAAAATTATTAAATAATGTATTATTAAAAATATTTGTTGTATTTATATTATCCAATAATTTATTATATTTATTTAGCATTTGGTCCTGAAGTTGTTTATAAGTTTCTTCTTCTTGTTGATGTTTCTCAAGTTCTTTTGTTTGGAGTGATAATAACTCCTCCTCATATTGCCGTCGATGGGCTTGTTTTTGTTCCTCAAGTTGTTTCATATAGGTTTTTTCTAGTTCATGTTTTTCATAGTTACATTTCTCAAGTTCATTCTTGTAAGTTTCTTCTAGTTGATGTTTTTCATTAAGCCGCTTTAGATTCAAAAATTCTATTTGTTGTTGTTTTTCATTTATTTCTCGTTTACAAGTTTCAGTTATATCAATCTTTATTTTTTTATCACTTTCGCAATCGTTTAAAGAAATCCTTAACTCGGCAATATGTCTATAACTTTGAGTTAATTCTTCATTTATTCTATTTATTTTTTGTGTTTGTTCAGATAATTGTATGGCACATAGTTGTAGTTTTTTATTGAGTTCAACATTTTTAGATTTTATTTCGGTATTATTTGAATTAGTTAGAATATTTAACTGTTCAATTTGATTACCTAATTCTGTTATTTGTTTGTCTTTTTCTGTTAGTTGTTTGTCTTTTTCTATATTTCTATTATCTAATTCTTTTATTTGTTTGTCTTTTTCCTCTATTTTATCTTCACATTCTTTTAATTGACCTAAATACATTACTTGGGTTTTCAATTCTTCTTCATATTTATTGTTTTCAATTTCTATTTTGTTTATCATATTTTTTTGTTTTTCTATTTCAGTTGTAAACTTGTCAACTTGTTTATTTAAGTCGATTATTTCGCGTTCTTTTTCTGCTATTGCAGTCTCTAGGAAATTTTTTTCCATATAACACTCATCATATTGTTTATTTAATAAAGCTATGGTTTCCTTTTGTTGATATTGACTTTTAATAAGAGGATATGTTTTAGTTATTAATTTTATGTATCGATCAGACAGATCAAATAAATGAAACAATTTATTTAGTAATATGATTGTTCTTGTTTCATCATCATCTTTAGCAGAAACATTTTTTAAATAAGTTTTTATATTTATACGTTCTCTTAAACCTGAGGTCCCATCCTCAGGGAAATGTACCATACTCAAGATTGTTTTAACAGTTTCACTCATTTTTTATGGGGTGAGAAAAAAATACCTATTTTGAAGTCCAATGTTAATTTTATCTTATTGAAATGAAATGAAACAGTCCATCAACCAATGCACATTATATTGAATAGGACATTCAATGTTGATTTTTCAGTATTCAAAATAATTATTTCTTGGATAGTATATTCAACACCAAGTCTGTTCAATGATTTTCAACATTGAATACATGACATCATAATTTTACATTCTCTCGAATATTACGTTTCTGGACTCATAATCGGGAACCATATCAGGGAGTCCTCCTGCTCTTCCTCCTGTTTCTTGTTCTTCTTCCGAGACTTCCACATTGATATTAAATTTAATGCTAGCAAAGGTTTCTGAGGAATTAATGTTCTTAGCCACCATTTTACATTCCACCTCATTATTACCATCTTGAAGTTCAAGTTTCATTACCACAAATGGTGGTAATGAATTTTCTTTTATTGGAAAATCATACTTAGAGAATCCCTGAATAAATATATCTTGACTTGCCGCATGCGTACATGATATCCACAATTTGTCCATGTCGAATTTTTTCTTTTATTATGTGATTTGGCCCGTACTGCATTTATATGGTTCTGTAATGTAACATCTTGTATTTCACTTTGATCTGTATAAACATTAGGTTTTAAATCATGAATCTTCCAAGGAAATATTAAAATAATTGGATTTTTGGTATAATATCCCTTATCGTAACTAGAATTTTGCCATACATAATTTGCGTTATATGAGACAATATTATTATATAAATATCTGTGGATTTTATTGTAATTTAAAAGGAAGCTATTAAAAGGCTTAATGATTGTATTCTCACTTTCGATTCTATTCTTAGGATTATACGAAATTGTTGGTTTAGGAATAATTACAAGACCTTTATAGGTATTTATATCTCTGATAAACGGGGAGAATAATGATTCCAACTTTTGAGATGATTATATTAGATTCTTCAGAGGACTCTGTTGTTGTTGTTGTTGTTGAACTGATGGTGGATTGTAATGTTGTTTCTTGAAGTACTTCAGAGGACTCTGTTGTTGTTGTTGTTGTCGTTGAACTGATGGTGGATGGTAATATTGTTTCTTGAAGTACTTCAGAGGACTTTGTTGTTGTTGTTGTTCGACTGATGGTGGATGGTAATGTTTCAGAGAATTTTGTTGTTGTTGGACTGATGGTGGATTGTAATGTTGTTTCATGAGGAAGTTCAGAGAATTTTGTTGTTTGACTGTTGATGGAATGGTATGTTTCTTGATTGGAGGACTCTGGAAACGGATCATGTCTGATAGCCTTACTGACATTGATACGTTTTCCGCGTAAATGAATAATTATTATAACGACTACAATTAGGATTATAGCAACTAAAATTCGTATTAACCCCATTGCTACTTTTATCTTTTTTTCATATTGTTTTTTAGTTATAATAAATTCATAAAAAAACTATTTTAACAAAATATCAAACATATGCTTGTTTGAACCCCCCAAAGCATTGATTAACAGTTATACATATAATTTTTGAACAATAAGTTTTACAATTAGACCAGCAAATATTGTTATTATAAACAACGCTATGAACAATAAACTGAACTATATCATCTGATAATATTAAACTATACCTGTCTTTATTATTATTATTATTATTATTATTATTATTATTATTATTATTATTATTATATATACATTTGTTTCTTTAAAAAAATAGAAGTTTAATAATAATGGAAAATTGCTTTTTGTTAGCTTTTAATTATATGCAAACTTTTTCTGAATCGAATGGATATGTCCATAAACGACATATCCTATACGAAGCCTCTGCTTCAGTAGTAAATATGGCTAATGGTTATTGTTATGTAGATAAATTGGTCTTTCATTTTCCCTTCAAATGCATTGATAGGTATCTAGATATAAATACAAAAACGAACAAAGATGAAATGACAGATGAAGAATTAAACCAAAATCAAGAAGAATTAAATAACTTAAGCGAATGTCTAGAAACTCTGGTGTCCAAATATGATATAAAATATGTCTGGGTCTATGGAATTAATCAAATCTTATTCCAATTACCTGTTTTACAAAATCTGGCAGTCTTCGATATCCGAAATAAGAACATCCACACATTTGGAGACAAAATAACAATAAATAAATCTTTCAATGAATCTCGAAATGTATTATACCGTCGGGGTAATATTTATACATTTCCACCAGTTTTACATAGTATTACAAATCTTTGTCATTTACTCGCCCAAAATTTGATTAATGGATACCAGGATTCCACAAAGAGTATTACCTTCAATACCACAAACAAAAACAGCAATAATGATCTACAGTGTAATTTTCATTTAGAAGATGAGAGTAGTTCAACTTGTGCTTGTCTGTTGAATGAAATAAACCGCCTTACTCTTATGTTCATATCGGTTAGTCAAGAGCTATATACGACAGAATATAAAGACTACATTAATAGTAATCATAGGGATAAGGAACGAATGTGCCAATATATAGCTGAACGTGAAGTCGAATACAAACTGCAAGCGCTGTTGCTCAGTATGGTTTGGCCCGAGAAAATACATTGGCAATGTAGGAGAAACGTAAATGGAATGGATGTAGGCGTAACAATTCTAAACTCTCCTGTTAAAAATAAATATAACTGGATTCAATGGGAGGTTAGGAATTTTAACAAACACATAATGAAGCAAACAAGGGTGAATCATCAAGATTCATATATCATAGCAAATTTTCTGATCTTTTTAGGGTATGAAGAAACACATAATATACATAAACTATGATAACAACAATCCTGAAACATTTCTCAGGCTTTGTGATAGAGAATCTGTTAACTTGATTTTGTTATATTATAGCTTCCCAAAATTACAAAATATATATTGTATAATATACTAATTAAAGAAAAGAGAGAGAGAGAGAGAGATTTGTTTTGTATTTCCAAACAGCTTGATTTCAACTTAAAAAAAAAAAAAAAAAACTTAAGTTAATATTTAGGGGGGTAGAACAGGAAATTCATTGGATGGCATCTAAAGCTTTTTTTTTTAATAAAATGGTGTTCTAAATCCTCTAATGCTAAGAAGACAATACAACTCTAAATTATTTTCAAATGCATGAGTTAGGAAAGAACCTGGGACATTGTTTAGCTTAATAATACGAAAGATGCAAGAATAGGATTTTTTCAATGGTCACAAAGGGTTGACATGTTTCATTCCATATTAATTCCACTGTATTTTTCACTAAATAAAAGTGTGCATGTTTTTATTTTTTTAAATTTTGCCTTGGTAATTATTATTCAGTGTATTCAGTGTAGGTTATCGAAAGGGCAGGGCTGTATGGGACATATGTTGTTTTCGTTGTGTTTGTGAATTGGCTAGATAGTAATAAGTACCACATAAAAGTCCCGGTTCTGACTAATAGCTGGTTGCCGGAAGCACTGTGTTAGCTGAGCCACATATATAAATATCCGTGGCCACTCTCACTACATTCACTAACGGACGGCCATCCAGCCAGCCCACCACACACACTTTGCTGCCCTTCCAAGAAAAAGTTGTACGAAGATGCTTTCCCAGATTAACCCTAGGCAGAGACAAGCTGAGTTGAATAAAACCTTGAAAAAAATGGAAACACTCTTGAAGAAGAAAAAGAAAGAGTTGTTTTACTTCAAGAACGAGCGTAAGATGTTAACACAGAAGAATGTTGTTATCTACCAGAAGTTTCCACCAACCAACAAGAGAGTGAACTAGAAAATAGAATATATAAGGGGGGGAAGAAAAAGAAAGAGTTGTTTTACCTCAAGAACGAGCGTAAGATGTTAGCACAGAAGAATGTTGTTATCTACCAGAAGTTTCCACCAACCAACAAGAGAGTGAACTAGAAAATAGAATATAGGGAGAGAGGGAAGTGCGATTGCCTTTTCCACTATTATTAAAGTTTTATAATAAATAAACATTGTTTATTTGAATGCCTTAATGTTTGTTTGTGTAAGTGTGTGTGTGTGTGTGACAGATTTAACCTTGTTTGTGTTAATATGCTATAAAGTTTGTGTGAAGAGGCTCTGGGAAAATGAAGGAAATCAACCATTCCAATATATATATTTTTCCAACTACATACATAAATACAATAATTATATTATAAAAAAAAAGTACCACCCAATTTAATATCATAAAATTGTGTAGTGAGTACAATAGGGCATGAATGATAGATACTACTACTAACCTTAAATATGGCACGAGCCAAGTTTAATTAATAAAGCTTAGGTAGGGGAAAATCAACAGGGGTGGTCACGGCATGTGGCACTTGGGTGGCCACAGCAATAATAACAATTGAGTTGGCCCACCCACATCGGGTGGCCCTGGATGAATTATTAAATAATTAATCATCAGTGGGGGGCCATTTCTCGATATATATTTTGTAAAAATGTAAGGTCCTCAATGAAAGCATTATCTAATCGAGACTTACTAATAGACTCTTGGTACAAGATAGCAGCTGGTATGTCTTCATGCCTGCAAAAATAGGCTGCCGAGTGCAAATAATGAGGATAATTTGAATAATGACGTGCTACATGTAAGTGTTGATTATACCTTTTTCTGGGTATCAGGTAAAAAGGACAATCTCGACATTGACAAGCATTACCCAACAGCCCTACATCTGGTCGGTATTTCTTATACACTTCTTCAAAAGTATCATTTGTTACCTGAACTCCTTGTCCAGAAGCCTCTATTAGGATTTGTGGCCTTGTCATGGGGAGCACAATTTCTCTGTGCGTTGATAAATATTCCTGCAACCACAAATCCTTTTTATGTTGAACAATTATATTTTCAAATTCATTGTAAATATTGAGACAATTCTCCTGGTGAACCCGCTGAGTCACTAAAGCTTGGACGTTATCACTAACATTTGAAGTTAGCCGTTCACGAGAGTCTCTATACTGTAGGGCATGTGCAGTATAAATAAACAGTTGTGTTCATTAAACATATTGTCAATAACCTGTTCCTTTAGACCAACTTCTTTAGCAAAAATTCGCAATGAAAACCAAGATATATCTCCAGCCAGAAAAACATCCCGTAGCTTATAAATAAATAAATAAATAATTGTTTATTTAGGTAAGGTACATACATAAAGAGATTTTACAAAGTTTGTTAGATTAATAGATAGAGCTAGTACATACAATTCCTAAAGCCACTATTACGCAAAGCGTTTCGGGCAGGAAAAACATTAATGACTAAAGCTTAATACAAATGGGTAAAAAGAATAAAATGTGTTGAGAACAAATAAAAATAGAGGTAAAAGAGGGGGGAACATGGCTGTAAAAGCAGCACAAATACAATTACAAATATTTACAGAAAATTACATTCAAACAGCGTTGTTTTGAAAAAAACAAAAAACATACATGGGTTGACAACAGAGGGGTAAGGTAGGTTACAGGGAATTTATTAGGTAGTGCTTCGTTTTTATCTTTTTTATTTTATTTATTTATGCATATACAAGAATGTACATAAGGAATGTGAGGATACACATATGGTAATTACAGTCTTGTAAAGCCACTACCACGCGCAGCGTTTCGGGCAGGTCCTTAATCTAAGAACATTTTAAGGAGGTAAAATACTTGCAAAATTTATAGACAAAAAAATGATAACAGTTACATGAAATGAAAAAAAGGAGATGAGAGAAAATTGTAGGTACAGTATATTAAAGCACATAGGTAGCTAAGATTGATTGCAATGACAGCTTGAATGGTAGTTGACAAAAATTGGTAGTCACAATACAGCATATGGCTAGCACATAAAAGAAGACAGCAATGAACACAATGATAAGGTTGTTTGATATTACATAAAAATTAGGAGATTGGGTAACACTAGGTACAGAGCAAATTTAAAGCTCAGTGTAGAAAACTAAGAATATGAAGTTAGGTACTTTTTGGTTTTGCTTTTAAATAAGCAAAAGTTTTACAGTTTTTCAATTCACTAGGGAGTGAGTTCCATAGACTAGGTCCCTTAATTTGCATAGAGTGTTTACACAGATTAAGTTTGACCCTGGGGATATCAAAGAGATATTTATTTCTGGTGTGGTGATAATGGGTCCTATTACATCTGTCCAGGGAGAGTTTCAGAGCATGGTTTGCATTTAAGAACAGGGTTTTGTAAATGTAGTTGACACAAGAGAATGTGTGGAGGGAATTAATATTTAGCAAGTTTAGGGATTTAAACAAGGGAGCTGAGTGTTGTCTGAAAGCAGAGTTAGTTATTATTCTGATAGCAGATTTTTGCTGTGTGATGATGGGCTTAAGGTGGTTTGCAGTGGTAGACCCCCATGCACAGATACCATAATTAAGAAAGGGGTAGATTAGTGCATAATATAGTGAGAGGAGAGCAGAGTTAGGAACATAATATCTGATTTTGGAGAGTATACCAACTGTCTTAGAGACTTTTTTAGTTATGTGATGAATGTGGGTGCTGAAGTTGAGTCTCTTGTCTAGGAATAGGCCAAGAAACTTGCCATCATTTTTATTACTGATGTTAATGTTGTCTATCTGTAGCTGAATTGCATTTGATGATTTGCTTCCAAATAAGATGTAGTAAGTCTTTTCGATGTTTAATGTTAGTTTGTTCGTTGACATCCATAAGTGGACTTTTCTTAATTCATTATTCACAACATTATTTAGTGTATGTGGGTTGAGGTTTGAATAGATAAGGGTAGTATCTTCAGCAAACAATATAGGTTTGAGAATATTAGAGACATTAGGCAAATCGTTTATATATATAAGAAATAGAAGAGGAAATAGAAGATAATCTCAGGGAACACATGTGTCAACTAAAATGTCTACTATGTGCTGTAGAAGCACAAACTCTTGTAATAATTGTAATATGTATGTTCAATATATTTATATTTAAATTTTTTTTGTTTTCTTTTTCTTTTTTTTTGGCCAATTTTTTTTCTCGTTTGTTATCAAGGGGATTTGCATGAAACTTGCACACCTTGCTCAATGGATGCCTATCTGCAAGGGTGCCAATTATGAACGAAATCTATCGAAGGCAAGCTCAGCTACAGGTGGCCGATCTTGGATCTTTATTTTACTCTGGAAAGTAATTTACACCTTCAAATTACTTCAGAGCTTTCATTTATTAATCAATTTACATGCAAATTACACCTTATATGTAGCGTTTGTGCTTCTACATACTCTAGTAGACATTTTAGTCCAAAGTTTATTTGTTGATTTTATAAAAATTTATAAATATCATATATTGCATATTTTTTTAGTAGGGTAACTTTGAAAAATTATATTATTGCACTAAACACTTTTTTGATAAAACTGATCACTAGAATCCTTTATTATGTGCTTAATTTAATATCTGAGTGTTATAGAAATGATTTTAGTTGACACATGTGTTCCCTGAAACTATTTGAAAATTCGTTGCATAATTCGTTGTTTATTTTTTTTCTCCTTTTCTGTTTAGGGTGTGATGATGAAACTTGGACCAGCTGCAGCCCTTTCTATACCCATTTCATAAAAATATTTATAAGCAAATTGAACCACTTTTAATTTTACATCGATATGCCACCTTAAGTAAGAGGTAGTTGTGATTAACAGTATCAAAGGCTTTTCTTAGGTCAATGAAGAGTCCAATCAGAAACTCATTTTTGTCAAGGGCTGAGTAGATAACGTCAAGGAGACTAATGATTGCATCGTTGGTGCTCTTTTGGGACTGGAAGCCAAACTGGCAGGGGCTGAGTATGTCGAATTTTACGAGGTAGGAATAAAGCTGTTGTAAATAATTTTTTCAAATATTTTTGATAGAATGGGTAGATTTGATATTGGTCTATAATTGTTTATGTCCGCCGGATTGCCTCCTTTATGGACTGGCGTTACTCTTGCTTTTTTGAGGATATCAGGGAAGGTGTGACACTCTATAGATTTGTTGAACAGTAGTGCTATGGGTGGGGCAAGGGCATGGGAGGCTCTCTTGTACACAATGGACGGAATTTCACTGGTGTTCCCTGCCTTGGTTTTTAGAGAGTGTATGATGGACACAACATCTGCCGGGCTGATTGGTGAAAGGAGAAGAGAGTTTGGATAGCTGCCTGAGAGATATGTGTTAATATGTGTCTGAGTCTGTGGGATTTTACTGGCAAGATTAGCACCAACCGATGAAAAGAAACTATTAAATTCATTTGCCATTTCTAAATCAGTTGACGGTATATCCCCATCCTTGTAGAGTTTTATTTGGTTATGTGAGTGTTGTTTAGTTCCTAGGATACTAGAGATAGTTTTCCAAGTGCTTTTCATGTTGCCTTTTGCTTCATTGAATCTATTCACATAATATGCAAGTTTTGCCTTTCTTATGATACTGGTAAGCATTGATGAGTACCTTTTAGCTACTTCCTTTGAAACTAGGCCAATCCTAACTTTCTTTTCATATTCATGTTTCTTGTTGATTGAGTTGAGAATGCCACTTGTGAGCCATGGATTGTTTAATCTTTTGTCAGTTACTTGCTTGGTAAGAAGGGGGCAATGAAGGTTGTAGAGGCTTAGAGTTTTGGAGAGGAAGAGGTTAGCTAATGAATTTATATCATGGGTATTATTGAATTCAGAATCCCAGTTAATATTGTGAAGTGCCTCTGTAAGATTGTCTAAAGCTGATTCACTGTGTAGCCTAAATGAAAGTTTCTTGCTTTTTGGTGGTGTTATGTCCATGTTCGCTATGAGAAAGGTAGGATAGTGGTCAGTTGTTCTGTCGTAGATTATACCAGATACAAGGGGAGCTGTTATGTTTGTCCATATGTGGTCCAAGGTGGTGGCTGATGTTTGAGTGACTCGGGTAGGTTTGGTGATTGTGGGGATTAGCATACAGGAGTTCATGCTGTTAAGGAAATAGTCAACTTGAGAGCAATTTTGTTGACCCAGGTCAATATTAAAGTCTCCTCCCAGAATGATGTGGTTTTTGTTGAGATTGTTGTTTATAATAAGATTCCTTAGGTTGTCTGAGAAAGAAGCTATGTTAGTATTGGGAAATCTATAGATGGCTCCAATAGTCAAAGAGGATTTAAGGGATTTAATTGTAAACTGAGCAAAAGTATATTCACAGTAGTCATCTCTGTCACTAATAACACTGTTGCAGATAAATGTATCTCGGTAATATATAGCTGTGCCACCACTTTTTTTATTAGGCCTACAGTTATGAATGGCTTTATAACCAGCTAAGTTGTAGAGTTGGGTATAGTCTTTATTTAGCCAAGTTTCTGTTAAAATAATGAACGATAGGTTAGTACCTAGTGCTGTGAGTAATGCATTTAAATCGTCAAAATGTTTACCAAGTGATCTAACATTTTGGTTGTAGACTGATAGACAGGTGCTATTTTGGAGTTTGTTTTTAGCCTGGTGTGCTGTGAAATACTTGCAATAATGATGATCAATGTGCTGGTTGGTGTAGATATGAGACAGAAGATTTTGATCAGGATCAATATCAGTGTGCATAGAGATGCAGAAGGATCACGATACAAGATACACGATAAAGCAAAACACAAGAATGAAAGCAAATACAATAAAATAGTAACAATTTAGAAGTAAAATAAAGATCCAATAGATAGCCAGGGAGGACACAGAAGTTACATAAAATAAAAAACAAAAAATCAGTAGAGACTGACAATATAAATGTAAAATAAAAAATAATAAGAAAAATAATAATCATAAAAAAATGATCTTGAAGATAATTAGCTTAGTAATGGTTAATTACAATCCTATAATTGGTATGAACCTAAGAAAACAGTGAGCTCAAATAGATAATTCCGAGAGAAAAAAAAAAAAAGAAAAAAAATGACATGTAAATCTAATTAAATCTTGAAATTTACTCTAATATAAATCTAAGTGTAAAAATAAACAGGGTGAGAGTATATTCATGTGGAAGATTTTACTAAGATACTGAGGTAGATGCTTATATAAACAATTATACTGTTAATTAATTCCAATAAATGATTATAAGAAACAAATACCAAGTTACTTTAAGTAACAGGGTAATAAAAAGCCCTAGGTTTAGTGACAAGGGGATTAACTAAGAACAAATAATTAAGAGTATAAAACAGGCAAAGATGACAAACAAAAAAATAAAATAAAAATAAACACCTTTGGAAAGGAAAGGCAGAGCTTAAGTACACTTTGGTTGTATGTGAGACTACAAATAATGTTCTGGTTAATCAGCTGATATCCCACAGTCATCCAGGAAAGAAGTGAGGTGTGCTTCAGTGGTTATGACATAAGTTTTTCCAGAGTCAGTCTTCCTAGCTATTATTTTACCATCGCGCACAAAACAATGTTTAATAGCAGTGGATCTTTTGCAAATTCCACGTAGTTTAAATAAGAGATTTGGTCTGAATCTGGTAAGACATTCGTTCACATAAACATTGGATTTCCTAGCGACTACAG
Organism: Procambarus clarkii; assembly: GCF_040958095.1. Lineage (NCBI taxonomy): Eukaryota > Metazoa > Arthropoda > Malacostraca > Decapoda > Cambaridae > Procambarus > Procambarus clarkii. The sequence goes on along the minus strand of NC_091190.1, from coordinate 29,213,862 downwards.
CAGTGATAAGGTCTGACTTGCGGGAGCAGCTATCTAACTTCGATTATTGGGATAATCTACTCGCTACAAGTCTTTAACATAATTGGGAAGGTCATTCCACATTTGAGGTCCCTTGATTTGTAAAGCATTTCTAATTTGACTAAGTCGTACTCTTGGAATATCAAATAGGTATTTGTTTCTGGTGTAGTGCTCATGGGATCTGTTACAACCTTTTAGGAAGCTATTAAGGTCCGGATTGACATTACAGTTCAGCGTTTTATATATAAAAAATACACATGAGAGGATGTGTAGTGACTTAATATTTATTTATTTATTTATTTATTTATTTATTTATTTATTTATATACAAGAAGGTACATTGGGTTTGTGAGAATACATAGCATAGTATTTACAATCTTGTAAAGCCATGGTACATGGCTTTACAAGTCGTCGAGGGAGGGGGAAGACGTACCGTGCGCGCTCCATTAAAATCGTGTCATTAACCGGGATTCTTAGGACTACTGCCATGGATTTCTGATTACAGACATAACAAAGTGCATAGTGACCCGCTGGAAAATTGAAAATAGTCATTAACAATAGAACTTTGTGCTAAATAGAGAATAAAAGGGAGACACGTGTGAGCCAGTGAACGAGGCTTTGTGTACATGCGTGTATTAGGAAAAAAAAATAATGAACGGTGAATCGTGGAACAGTGATGTAGAACGGGTATCACAACAACATATATGTTGGAAGTGAAGGAAAATCGTGCATAGAATATTATAAATATAGAATACTAGAAATATAGAATAGTGGCAAGAGGCGACATCAGTGGTTATAAATCGGGTAACTGGAAACTGGTGACATCAACCTGGGACAACAAGAGGTCACCTGTATTCACCGGGGACCAGCTTCGCTACCCTACGCTAAGTACCTGCCGTAAAGTTTGAACAAAATAACATACATAATTGTTACGGGCCTATTGGGTCGCAACCGGGTTCTTTCTCTGATGTAAGTAGAGTTTGGGTATCCGGCCCCAAGCTAGTAGTGGCTTTCAAGGGGTGTGCTCCGTAACGCAAGTAAATTAAAGGGGAAGGGAGACAAAGGCAAAAAACTTAATAATATAATTATCACCATCACCATAAATAATATATTGATTATCACACGGGGGAGGTATAAACACTAATTATGTACAACGTAGTCTTCCTCTGAAGACTCTGGACGTTCACGGTGCTCAACGATGCTAAGCTCTTGGTCCTCTTGTGGCCTCACGATGAATCCTTCGATTCTCTTGAGTCTACCCTGGCCACAGGCCAGCCAAATCACATTTCCACTGGGGGCACCGTCGTGGAGGCCGTCAACCACAAATCCAGCCTGTAGCTGGCAGGTTCCAATCAGCAATGCTGCGTAGGCCACTCCACTACCGATACTAGGGCTGCGAGCCCTAGGCAGGAGCCTCGTGTGATAACACAGATCACTCTCCTCACCACAACACCCCAGTGGTTAGTCTTCTCCACCAGTCAGTCCCAGGTACGACAATTCCTCAACTGCCACGTCACAGGCAGGCTAACACCACAGTGTTCATCCGGGGGGTGACTCACAGCTGCTGCAGCAAACACGTGGAGATTCTTCGGTTGCCTTGGGTAGACTGATCCAACTTCCATTACAGCAGTCCCAGGTCGACTCTGTAATCAGACACGTCATCAGTAATAGGGACACTCTAGGGCACCTCACTTACAGGCTTAGACACAAACGCCCACCTATCCACTCCATAGATGGCGTTGCTGTCTAAGCTCCACCTCACCAGAGGTCAGCAGCGGCTGTGTTATGAGCTGATCAGGACGGGAAACCAGCCCTCGTGGCTGGTATTTCCTGTCCTCACTAGATGGCGCCGTCCATTTGGAGGGGGTTTCGGGAGCTGACCCACAGATGGCGCGGTCGTCACTGCTCCGTGCTCGGACGCTGGGCTCGGGTCCGTAACACCTCCCCACCAAAAAGAATTTGGTTTGGGGCTCTATAAAGAACAACACAAACCAAATTAGTACGCGGATACAACTCCAAATGGACTCACGTACACTATAAACCGGAATGGCAAGGATGTCTTGTCCACAGAACTGTACTACTGGGGAACTCTGGCACAACAGAAACTTGCAGATAGAAGGCAATGACCTGCCTGATGTAATCTTCCACACTTCCACTGCGATTTCAAGCAGGGGCATAATCTCACATCTCTCGAGTAAGGATCGGTGTAGACACGATCTGGGGCGACTCGACACTTCCCTGTGTCGGGGCACCGATGATGGCTGGTCACAGACGGCATTTCTGGTACCGGTCTGGTAGTCCTTCAGGGAGACGGGAACCCGGAATACAGGGGTCTGATAATTTAGAGTGATAGCGACAGTGGGTAAGTCAATACGTACTACATATGCCTCTACTAGGTATACACCTAGTCCCAACAGAGCTGCTCGTACACCGCAGATGGTGTCTGCTCTGCCACCGTCAGGTCGACCAACGTTTCGTATAATGCTGCATCCAGGGTCAGCAATCACACGGGGGGTGTCAACCTGTCGGAAACAGTCACTCATAATGTCATATCTCGTACCTCCTGTATCTACCATCACCTTCCAGGTCCCTCCTTTGACCGCAACACTCGCAGTGCAGATTTCCAATCCCTGGGATCTCTTCGCAATGTTCATGGGAGCCATCATCCGTTGGGTCGTCCACTGGTCCTTACTGAGAGCACACACGAGAATAAAACAAAATACCGCTAAGAAACATTTGGTTAACTCAGGGATAAGTTTCATGAGCCTGAAATGTTCATAGCCAGCTATATCCATTAGCCTGGTTTATACCGAAGAGGGCTCTAGAACCTTCACACATACCTCACATACCTCCGACGTCTGGGGAATCTCTGGCTGGTTCAATGAACGCTGTACCTTGCCATACCGCAAGTACACATCCGCCTTCGCTCCCGACTCTTTGGTATCCGTGGGTACTTGCACACGAGGCCTCTCTTCTCGCTCAGTCGCTTCTGCCATCATAACCTCATGCTTCTTGTCGGGAAACGATTCAGGAGACTCTGCTAGAACGTTCTCGATCTGTCGGGTAGAGGACAAATTAAACATGTTACCTGATTCCGGGTCTGACTGTACCTGGACATTACCACTGCCTGCTATTACCTCAGACCTTGCTGTTCTGGCTGACTCGTCCACGACCTTGGGAAGATTGTTGCTCCAATCTGTCACCAAGTCGTTGGCTAGTATCACGTCAATCCCAGCTATAGGTAGGGTCTCGACTACTGCCAACGCACATGTGCCGCTGAAGTAAGGCGAGTCTAGATGTATCGGCACTAAGGGGGCGATGTACTGCGTCCTAGGAAACCCAACCAGGACAGCCTTTTGTCTCCCATCCACACTCACTCCCTCGGGTAACGAGTTTTTCACGATCAGGGACTGGGCTGCTCCACTATCTCTGAGCACTACAACTGATCTACCAGTATGATCACTCGTTACATACCCGCCTGAAGTGTGAGGGGCGAACAAACTTGGTCCTTCCTGAGTAGTCGTAGACTGGCTTCCTGCTGGTGGTGTTACACAGCTCATCAACATCACCTCCCTATGTGCGCCGCTACCTCTTCTGCCTCGGCACATAGCAGCTACATGCCCTTTCTGCCCACAAGTCCAGCACACCATATTCCTCCTCGGACTCCGGTGTTTAGGACTGTTAGGACTAGTCCTTCGAGGGCTAGTTGGGGGCGTCTTCTCAGCGCTTCGTGGGACGGGTCTCTCCTCTTCCTGATGAGGTTTGTCAAACCGGCGTGGGTAATTCCTCGGGACATACTTAGCAGAAGGCCTATGCGTTAAGATGTACTCTTCAGCCATGGTGGCTGCCGCACGTAAGGTCTCTACCTGCTGCTCTTCTAAGTATGTCTTGAGGTCTCCAGACAAACAATCCTTGAAGTCCTCTAACAGTATGAGCTGCTCGAGGTCTTCTTTGGTCTCCACCTTCCGAGAGGTACACCATTCCTGGAAAAGTCGCTCCTTGATTGTGGCGAATTCGGTGAAAGTGTGCTCCGAGGTCTTCTTCAGGTTCCTGAACTTTTGCCTGTAAGCCTCAGGTACCAATTGGTACGCCATGAGCACAACCTTCTTCACCTTGTCATAGTCGCCGGAGTCATCAAGGGACAACGTGGAGTAGGCGATTTGGGCCTTCCCAGTCAAGACAGACTGTATCATGATGGCCCAATTCTCCTTTGGTCACTCCAAAGAGGCTGCGACTTTCTCGAAGGCCGCAAAGAACTTCGAAACTTCCTTCTCGTTGAACTTCGGGACCATTTTGATGTTCCTCACCGGATCGAAAAGACTTGTGTCCGTCGTTTGCCTCCGACCACCGCCTAACCGCAATACTTCTAGCTCAGTCTTCCCTGTTCAGAAAAGCCTGAACATCGTCCAGATCGTCGATGGTCGATTTTTCTGCCATCGTCACCGAGATGGAGCACTAGCACTTAACACACCGCTTTCGTTAGCACTTAACGCACCGAGCACTGTTCTACGTCAATATTGCACTTTATCGCACCTAGCGCCTCACTTGCCAATATTGCACGTAATCACCGGGCACCGCACTACACGATATTGCACTTAATCACAGCGAGCACTTCGCTATACAATGTTCCACGTAATCACACCGAGCACCGCACTACGCAATATTGCACTTAATCACTCTGAGCACCACACAGGACGTATAACGTCCTAATAGTCACACACAGGGGGAATTATTTACAGGGATTACGCCACTTCACCACCCCTGTCAAACATACTTGACAAGGGGTCGGATCCCGCTGGGGATGCCAATTATGTTACGGCCCTATTGGGTCGCAACCGGGTTCTTTCTCTGATGTAAGTAGAGTTTGGGTATCCAGCCCCAAGCTAGTAGTGGCTTTCAAGGGGTGTGCTCCGTAACGCAAGTAAATTAAAGGGGAAGGGAGACAAAGGCAAAAAACTTAATAATATAATTATCACCATCACCATAAATAATATATTGATTATCACACGGGGGAGGTATAAACACTAATTATGTACAACGTAGTCTTCCTCTGAAGACTCTGGACGTTAGCTCAACGATGCTAAGCTCTTGGTCCTCTTGTGGCCTCACGATGAATCCTTCGATTCTCTTGAGTCTACCCTGGCCACAGGCCAGCCAAATCACATTTCCACTGGGGGCACCGTCGTGGAGGCCGTCAACCACAAATCCAGCCTGTAGCTGGCAGGTTCCAATCAGCAACGCTGCATAGGCCACTCCACTACCAATACTAGGGCTGCGAGCCCTAGGCAGGAGCCTCGTGTGATAACACAGATCACTCTCCTCACCACAACACCCCAGTGGTTAGTCTTCTCCACCAGTCAGTCCCGGGTACGACAATTCCTCAACTGCCACATCACAGGCAGGCTAACACCACAGTGTTCATCCGGGGGGTGACTCTCAGCTGCTGCAGCAAACACGTGGAGATTCTTTGGTTGCCTTGGGTAGACTGATCCAACTTCCATTACAGCAGTCCCAGGTCGACTCTGTAATCAGACACGTCATCAGTAATAGGGACACTCTAGGGCACCTCACTTACAGGCTTAGACACAAACGCCCACCTATCCACTCCATAGATGGCGTTGCTGTCTAAGCTCCACCTCACCAGAGGTCAGCAGCGGCTGTGTTATGAGCTGATCAGGACGGGAAACCAGCCCTCGTGGCTGGTATTTCCTGTCCTCACTAGATGGCGCCGTCCATTTGGAGGGGGTTTCGGGAGCTGACCCACAGATGGCGCGGTCGTCACTGCTCCGTGCTCGGACGCTGGGCTCGGGTCCGTAACAATAATATTACTAATATACGGTACACATATAATATAAATATTAAACATATAAATATATATACATATAATTTTATAAAGAGTTAAAAGGACTGACATCAACAAGTGATCCATACAGTGACTCTCAAATACAACACAATACACCAGACAATGGAGAGGTGTGGCGAGTGTTCGGGAGTACTGGGAAGACGTAATGCAGGCGTAACGTGCTGCATCTGTAACATAAGATTTCACCTGGGTTGTACAGAATTAGCTCCAGGATGCATGAAAAGGCAAAGAATTTACTGGGTTTGCAAAGATGACAGATTCATGTTAGAGAACATAACTAAGCTGAAGAAAAACATTCCCGAGTCACAGAGATTATCATTCACAGACAGGCTACCAGTGATATATGCGGACTGGGAAAAGTCAACATTGGATAACGACCAAAACTCAGGAACAGATAGTTTGGAGAACCGCAGCAGTAGTGTGGAGGAGGAGACTATTGTGGTACGAAATAACAGCAATATTGCAGAGCCAGATAATATAAACGATGAGAGCAACAGTGAAACAGAGTGCATAGATGAAGGAATTAGGACGAAAAACGGAGATGGCTCCAATAAAGAGGTAGACAAGACAGTCACAGATATAAATACCTTGAAAAACGCAAAACCGGAACACATTTGCAAATTCTACGCTAAAGGAATATGCAAATATGGAAAATTAGGAGCAAAATGCCATTTTCTGCATCCTCGAAAATGCAGGAACATGTTGGAGAGGGGTACATGCCGTTTTGGAACAGGGTGTAGATACTTCCACCCTAAATTATGTCAATTTTCAATTAGGGACAAAAAATGCTACAATCTTCAGTGTCCGGAATTCCATGTGAGAGGTACAGAGCGTTATAGACGGGAAGATCAATATGACACTACTGGAAATTTTTTAGAGGAAGACAGAAACAGAGTAGTAAATATAAGAGAGAGTAACAGTCAGATGGAACCACTACAGGATTACAGAGGGGAACGGAGATACCCACAAGACTGGAATTCAAATTACCAACAAGCACACAGGTACTACACCAGACTACACCCGTCCTACTACCAAAACTGGACGAATCACTTCCAAAACGACACACCCTGGACGCAAACACAGTGGCCTCCTTACCAGAGCCTCAGATATTAACACCAAGTAAGGCTTCCAGCACTTCCACTAACACGATAACATCATTTATATTTGCCAACATCCAGGGTATAAAAACACGCAAAACCAACAAAGTTCAATTTATAGATGGTCTCCTTCATGAGGCAAATGCAGTGTTTGCAGCCCTAACAGAAACCCACACAAAGGACTACCATGATGGTGAAATATGGATCTCAGAGTACAATCTTTTCAGATGTGATAGGAAACACCGGCTTCAGGGTGGGGTCAGCCTCTACATCAAAGACACACTCATCTGTACTGAGCTGCTAAACACCTCAAATGATATGATGGAAGTGCTGATAATCAAAATAGAGATTTTAAATGTAGTTATTGTCCTTGTATATAAGTCACCGGAGGCAAACCCTCAGCAGTTTAAAGACCAACTAATGAAAATAGAACACTGCTTGGAAAACCTCACAAATCCAGCTCCGAACATCATCCTGCTTTGGGACTTCAACCTACGGCACCTGAAATGGAAACACCTGGCTAATACAGTAATATTAGAAAGAATACCAGGAAGTAGCCTAAATGAACAGGCACATGCAAATGACCTGCTACGGATGTGCGACAGGTTTGCCTTAAACCAGCAAATAGTAGAACCAACTAGGAAGGAGAACACGCTGGACCTCATTTTCACTAATAATGATGAATTGATCAGGAACATAATGATTACAAATACCTGTTACTCAGATCACAACTTAATTGAAGTTATGACAACCATGGGGAGCAGACCTTCAAAACCAGTCCAGATTCCCGGTGGAGGAGATTTCAGCAAATTCAACTTCAATAATAAACAGATAAACTGGGAGCAAATAAACCAGGACTTCACAGAAATAAACTGGGAAGAACAGCTAGAAAATGCAAACCTGAACCAGTGCCTGGAAAAAATAAGCTCAGTAGCACTAGAAATATGTTCAAACCACATACCTCTAAGAAAAAAGAGGAAGAGATGCAGATTGGAACGGGAACGTCGTTCCCTATATAGGCGAAGAAAACGAATCGCGGAACAACTTGAGAGTCGCACCCTATCTCAAGAACGGCGTAGAAGGTTAGCTAGAGAAATAGAAACAATTGAACGGAAGCTACAAGAATCATACAAAACCCAGGAGAGGCAAAGAGAGCAAAAGGCCATCAGTGAAATAGAAAGAAATTCGAAATATTTTTTCTCCTATGCAAAATCAAGATCAAAAACCACATCTAGTATCGGGCCCCTGCGAAAGGGAGATGGGACTTTCACCGATGACAACAAAGAAATGAGCGAGCTACTGAGGACGCAGTACGACTCTGTCTTCAGCGAGCCATTAAACACACTAAAGATTGATAACCCAAATGAATTTTTCATGGATACGATACCAACATCAAATCATATATCAGACGTCACCCTATCCCCACTGAATTTTGAAGAAGCCATAAACAGTATGCCTATGCACTCTGCACAAGGCCCGGATTCTTGGAACTCCATATTCATAACGAACTGTAAAAAACCACTATCGCAGGCCCTCCACATTCTGTGGAGACAAAGCCTAGATACTGGCGTTATTCCTGATATACTAAAAACAGCAGAGATAGCACCACTTCATAAAGGAGGAAATAAGGCAGAGGCAAAAAATTACAGACCGATAGCGCTAACATCGCACATCATAAAAAATTTTGAGAGAGTGCTAAGAAGTAAAATCACAAAATACATGGAATCACAGCAACTCTATAACCCCGGACAACATGGTTTCAGAACAGGGCGCTCTTGCCTGTCGCAGTTGCTGGACCACTATGATATGGCATTAGATGCTATGGAAGACAAACATAACGCGGATGTAATTTACACAGATTTCGCAAAAGCTTTTGATAAATGTGACCATGGTGTTATTGCAGATAAAATGCGTTCAAAAGGAATTACCGGAAAAATAGGCAGATGGATCTACAATTTCCTGACCAACAGAACCCAATGTGTAATAGTCAACAAAATAAAATCCAGCCCATCAACCGTGAAGAGCTCAGTCCCCCAGGGTACTGTGCTTGCTCCAGTACTTTTTCTCATCCTCATTTCGGACATAGACAAGAACACAACCTATAGCACTGTATCATCCTTTGCAGATGACACTAGGATCTTCATGAGAGTAGGCAACATAGAGGACACGGCGAACCTCCAGTCAGATGTAGATCAGGTCTTTCTATGGGCTACAGAAAATAATATGGTGTTTAACGAAAATAAGTTCCAGCTCATGCGCCATGGAAAAAATGAAAATATAAAAACGGAAACCACGTACAAAACTCAGGCAAATCATAACATAGAACGAAAAGGCAATGTAAAGGATCTGGGTGTACTCATGTCGGAAGACCTTACCTTTAAAGAACACAATAAAGTAGCCGTCACAACTGCAAGAAAAATGACAGGTTGGATAACAAGAACTTTTCACACTAGAGATGCTATACCGATGATGATATTTTTCAAAACGCTTGTGCTCTCTAGAGTAGAGTACTGCTGCACAATGACAGCACCTTTCAAAGCTAGAGAAATTGCTGACCTGGAGAGCGTGCAGAGATCCTTTACTGCTAGAATCCATTCAGTAAAACATTTAAACTATTGGGGCCGACTAAAGAGCATAAAACTGTACTCCCTTGAGCGCAGGCGGGAGAGGTACATAATAATTTACACGTGGAAAATATTAGAGGGGCTGGTCCCAAACCTGCACACAGAAATAACATCACATGAGACCAGAAGACATGGCAGGATGTGCAGAATACCCCCGTTGAAAAACAGAGGTGCAACTGGTACTCTGAAAGAGAACTCTATCAACATCAGAGGTCCGAGACTGTTCAACACGCTTCCACTACACATAAGGGGCATAACTGGCCGACCCCTCACAGTGTTCAAGAGAGAACTGGATAAGCACCTCCAAAGGATACCTGATCAACCAAGCTGTGACTCATACGTCAGGCTGCGAGCAGCCGCGTCCAACAGCCTGGTTGATCAGTCCGGCAACCAGGAGGCCTGGTCGACGACCGGGCCGCGGGGACGCTAAGCCCCGGAAGCACCTCAAGGTAACCTCAAGGTAAGCCACTAGTACGCGCAGCGTTTCGGGCAGGTCCTTAATCTAACAGATAATTTTAAGTAGGTAAATTCTAGCAGGATTAATAAAATGATAACAAATACATTGCAAGAAAAAAAATGAGATGAGAGAGATTAGTAAGTATATTAAAGCACATTGGTATATCAAAGCTCTGATTGATTACATTAACAGCTTGATTGGTAATTTAAACAAGATTAATAGACACCATACAGCAGATTAACAGCACATATAAGAAGACAGCAATGATCACAATGGTAAAGATGTTCGGATTGGGTACATAAAGATTGGGAGATTGTTTAGCAATAGATACAGTGCAATTTTAAATCAAAAGGTAAAAACTTTGAAGATGAAATTAGGTACTTTTTAGTATTGTTTTTGAATGACGCAAAAGTTGGACAGCTTTTCAATTCAATAGGGAGTGAGTTCCATAGACTGGGTCCCTTTATTCGCATAGAGTGTTTACACAGATTAAGTTTAACTTTGGAGATATCAAAGAGACATTTATTTTTGGTGTGGTGATAATGGGTCCTATTACATCTGTCCAGGGAGAGTTTCAGAGCAGGATTTACATTTAAGAACAGGGTTTTGTAAATGTAGTTGACACAGGAGAATTTATGGAGTGAGATTATGTTTAGCATGTTTAGGGAGTTAAACAAGGGGGCTGAGTGTTGTCTGAAAGCAGAATTTGTTATTATTCTGATAGCAGATTTTTGCTGGGTGATGATGGACTTGAGGTGGTTTGCAGTGGTTGAACCCCATGCACCGATACCATAGTTAAGATAGGGATAGATTAGTGCATAATATAGAGAGATGAGAGCAGAGTTAGGTACATAATATCTGATTTTGGAGAGTATACCAACTGTTTTAGAGACTTTCTTAGTTATGTGTTGTATGTGGGTACTGAAGTTGAGTCTCTTGTCTAGGAATAGGCCGAGAAACTTTCCATCATTTTTATTGCTAATGTTTACATTAAATAAATAATAAATAAATAATGTTTATTCAGGTAAGGTACATACATAGAGGAGATTTTTACAAAAATTGCTAGGTTTATAGATAGAGCTGGTACATACAATGCCTAAAGCCACTATTACGCAAAGCGTTTCGGGCATGAAAAACATTAAAGACTAAAACTTAATACTAATTGAGTTTAAAGTATAAAATGTGTTGAGAACAAATAAAAATAAAAATAAGAAAGGGGGGAACATGGCTGAAAAAGCAGCACAAATATAATTAGGTCGACAAACAGCGGCGTTTAAAAAAAAACAGACATGGGTTGACAATACAAGGGTAAGGTAGGTTACAGGGAATTTATTAGGTAGTGCTTCGTTTTTATCTTAAATTGGTTAAGAGAGGTACAGTCTTTAACATGATTGGGAAGGTCATTCCACATTCTGGGTCCCTTGATTTGTAGAGCATTTCTAGTTTGATTAAGTCGTACTCTTGGAATATCAAAACTGTATTTGTTTCTAGTGTGGTGCTCATGGGTTCTGTTACAACCTTCAATGAAGCTTTTGAGGTCAGGATTGGCATTACAGTTCAGCGTTGTATATATGTATAATACACATGAGAGAATGTACAGTGACTTAATGTCTAACATATTCAGAGATTTGAGTAGGGGTACCGAGTGATGTCTGGGGCTAGAGTTGCATATTGTCCTAATAGCAGCTTTGTGTTGAGTAATCAGAGGACGTAAATGATTTTGGGTAGTAGAACCCCAAGCACAAATACCATAGTTGAGATATGGATAGATGAGGGAGTAATAGAGCGTCACCAGTGCAGGGCGGGGTACATAATATCTGATCTTAGAAAGAATGCCAACAGTTTTTTGAAACTTTTTTTTATATATTTAGAATGTGTCCCTGGAAATTCAGCTTGTGGTCAATGAGAATGCCAAGGAATTTGCCATCTAATTTGTTACAAATTTGGGTATTGTTTATTTTGAGATTTATCTGATTAAAGGATTTATTGCCAAACAGAACATAGAAAGTTTTGTCAGTGTTAAGGGTGAGTTTGTTGGCGGTTAGCCAAAGATGGACTTTATTTAGCTCAGTATTTACTGTGGCATTTAGAGCAAGGGGGTCAAGACTGGAGTAAATGAATGTTGTGTTGTCAGCAAATAGAATTGGTTTGAGGTGTTGGGAGGCATTTGGAAGGTCATTAATGTAGATGAGAAAGAGGAGAGGGCCAAGTATGCTGCCCTGAGGAACACCGATGTTGATAGGTAGGGTGGGAGAAATTGAATTATTCACAGAAACATACTGGAGCCTGTCAGTAAGGTAAGACTTGAGGTTATTGGTGAGTGTCCTCTGACTCCATAATGATGTAATTTAAGAAGAAGGTTTTGGTGGTTGACAGTGTCAAAAGCCTTACGCAGGTCACCAAATAACCCAACAGGAAACTAATTTTTATCAAGAGCTGCATGAATCAAGTTAATCATACTAATAAGTGCATCGTCAGTGCTTTTTTTGGATCTGAAGCCATATTGACAAGAGCTAAGTATATTGTGTTTGGCTAGATAAGAGTAAAGCTGCTTGTAGATTAGTTTTTCAAATATTTTTGACAAGTAAGGCAGGATTGATATAGGCCTGTAGTTGTTAACATCTGTGAGATCACCACATTTGTGGACAGTGTTTACTCTCGCTTTTTTTTAGAATATCTGGAAAAGTTTGGAGTTCAACTGACTTGTTGAAGAGCAATGCAATAGCAGGGGCTAAAAATCTGGAGGCTTTTTTGTAAATTAAAGTTGGTATCTCCTCAAGGGCACTAGACTTGGTTTTAAGGGAAAGGATTATCTCATTAACGTCAGTGGAATTTGTAGGCTTTAGGTACAGAGATTGTGGATAGTTACCTGTAAGATAGTCCTTAACATCAGTACTGGAAGATGGAATGTCATTGTCTATCTGAAGCTGAATTGAATTTGTAGATTTGCTTCCAAATAAGATGTAGTAAGTCTTTTCTATGTTAAGTGTTAGTTTGTTGGTTGACATCCATAAGTGGACTTTTTTTAGTTCATTATTAACAACATTATTTAGTGTATGTGGGTTAGGGTTAGAGTAGATGAGAGTAGTATCATCAGCAAACAAAATAGGTTTCAGGTTTGAGGGACTTGAAGTAGAGGGGGTAGAAATAGCCTAAGCTACTTTATCCCTTTGAGATGTATTTATTGCTTATCTCAATAAACATACTTGAACTTGAACTTGAATCGAACAAAACGGAAATATATAAATAAACGAATAGAAGTGGAGCAGTAGAACCAGAATAAGTACATAAGTAATAACTAAAATAGTAAATTTAATAACGAACAAACGGATAAACAAGAATAAAACGAATAAATGTGTCGCAGTACAAACAGAATAAGGACAAGTAAAACTAAAATAAAGTAAAGTAAATCACGAATGACAAAATAAATAAAACGAATAAAGGAGTAGCAGTATAACCAGATTAAGGACAAAACACCCCACCTGGGAATCCTACTATTGACAATTGGGAGAAAAAGGGGGGAGGAACTAAAGAGGAAGTTGGGGCGCACAAATGCAGTGAGTACAAATAGACAAATTGCACCCCTCCTGCAGGATCTTCGAGACGTTCTCCGACGCCCTGCAATGGATCCTCGCGGGATGTCGTGAAGGTGCTGGACGACTTCCTCTTCGTGAGTTCTACCTACAACGAGTGCTTGCAAGTAGTGTAAAGTGCGACTACGACGACGCGCGCCATCTGTCCAGGTGGCTCTTTTGAGAGCCAGCTGGGCAGGTGGCGCGCGTCGTCGTAGTCGCAAAGGGTTTGGGGGGAATTTTCCCGGAAGTTTGGCGCGTGTCGGACGCGTGTGAGCGTCCGGTGTTAGGGTATGTGGTCAGGAAAGATGGGAGGACATGTTGTTGGGGTGTAGGAGAGTATGTGGGCTATGTGGTAGAGTAAGAAATACAAGGATAAGAGTGGAATATGAGGAAAGAGTAGTTAAATATGTATGTGTGTTTGCCGTAGACTTAATCCTGTGTGTAGATAATAGTTTTGATGATAGTAAGTAAGCTATGTAGAGGTTGAGTGAGAGGGGGGAGCCAACATAAGGTGGATATGTTGTTTGGGGTGAGGGAGGGGAGAGGAGAACCCCCTTACCTGAGAGGATAACATTGACGTCCATTAGCTTCCCCCTACAGGAAGCCGTAAGTGTTGAGGGGGGGTAAGAGAGAGCAGCCTCTTGCGATAGTGGTCCATTTGCTTTAATGGTTTTTCGATGTCTTCAGAGTAGTCTGGAGATGTTCACCCCAGCATAGCTCTCCCTCCACTGCGATTCGTTAAGGAGGGGCGAGGTTCATACTCTCGCCAGCAGGGGCCTCACCTGCCAACCATCAATCACTCCCACCCCTCATCCCCTTCTCTCCCCATACCATCAACCATTGTTCTGTGCAAAGCCTTTAGTATTATTTCTGTTAAGATGTGTAAGCTATATCATAACGTGACCAACATGGCAACAAGTACATCATCATCATTCTTTGCCCAAATAGCATTTTTTTTTTAAGAGCAATAAACGAGGGAAACGTAAACACATAATATATATAAATTTATTTATTTCATTAAACACTAAGCGATTTACAACGATAATAATAATAATAATAATAATAAGACTTCTTCTTGGTGGTTTAGCTAGCAGACAGATGGGGAAAGGCTTTCATTCAGTCCATCGAACCTTCCCACCACGCTAGTCAACCAGCCAAATCTGTAGAAAGGGTTTAAGTAGTAGACAGACAGATTGGGAGTCATTCATCCACGCCATCGAACCTTCCCGCCACGCTAGTCGATCAGCCAATCTGTAGAAAGGGGAAAAAAGGTTATAAGTTATTTTGTTGTCAATGTTATAAACATAAATACAGACGTAATTATATTCATCATTCAATCCTAACATAAAGTATTACTCACCGCACTATCATCCTAGCCAACTTCGTCACACAGCGTTTCACACTCAGCATCAGTACCGTTTAAGCAGAATGTTTGCTTACACACAGGCATTTTCATCTGAGCATAATTGAATTTCAACACTTTTTCATCATTCTTGCGAAATTGACCATATTTAAATGCTTCATCAAAGTGAAGCAGGGCCGCCTCTAAGCCAAGTCTGGAAAAATGATATGCAAAATAAACGCCGTAATTCCCACAGAAGTAACTATTCAAGGATTGAATCCATTTCTTCATAATATATAGGGTGTAGTCTTGGAAGTAAGACATAAACTCTTCGAAATATCTTGAATAAGATCCTATTGCAGGATTGGCATAGCTGTTTAGTATAACTATCTCGCTTCTACCTTCATCCTTATTTACATAGAAAGTTATCCAATGCCCCATTTTATTACGAGAACCAGACTCCAGAGTGTTGATTATGAACTTAAACTGGTTGAGAGAGGTACTGTCTTTAACATGGTTGGGAAGGTCATTCCACATTCTGGGCCCCTTGATTTGTAGAGCATTTCTGGTTTGATTAAGTCGTACTCTAGGAATATCAAAACTGTATTTATTTCTGGTGTGGTGCTCATGGGTTCTGTTACAACCTTCTATGAAGCTTTTGAGATCAGGATTGGCATTATAGTTTCGCGTTTTATATATGTATAATACACATGAGAGAATGTGCAGTGACTTAATGTCTAACATATTCAGAGATTTGAGTAGGGGTACCGAGTGATGTCTGGGGCCAGAATTGGATATTGTCCTAATAGCAGCTTTGTGTTGAGTAATTAGAGGACGTAAGTGATTTTGGGTAGTAGAGCCCCAAGCACAAATACCATAGTTGAGATATGGATAGATAAGGGAGTAATAGAGAGTCACCAGGGCAGGGCGTGGTACATAATATCTGATCTTAGAAAGAATGCCCACAGTTTTTGAAACTTTTTTTGATATGTTTAGAATGTGTCCCTGGAAATTCAGCTTGTGGTCAATGAGAATGCCAAGGAATTTGCCATCTAATTTGTTACAAATTTGGGTATTGTTTATTTTGAGATTTATTTGATTAGAGGATTTATTGCCAAACAGAATATAGAAAGTTTTGTCAATGTTAAGGGTGAGTTTGTTGGCAGTTAGCCATAGATGTACTTTATTTAGCTCAGTATTTACTGTGGCATTTAGAGCAAGGGGATCAGGACTGGAGTAAATGAAGGTTGTGTCGTCAGCAAATAGAATTGGTTTGAGGTGTTGGGAGGCATTTGGAAGGTCATTAATGTAGATGAGAAAGAGGAGAGGGCCAAGTATGCTGCACTGGGGAACACCAATGTTGATGGGTAGGGTGGGAGAAATTGTATTATTCACAGAAACACATTGGAGCCTGTCAGTAAGGTAGGATTTGAGGTATTGTAGGGAGTGTCCTCTGACACCATAATGATGTAATTTAAGAAGAAGGTTTTGGTGGTTGACAGTATCGAAAGCTTTACGCAGGTCCACAAATAACCCAACAGGGAACTCATTTTTATCAAGAGCTGTATGAATCGAGTTAAGCATACTAATAAGTGCATCGTTAGTGCTTTTTTTGGGCCTGAAGCCATATTGGCAAGGGCTAAGTATATTGAGTTTGGCTAGATATGAGTAAAGCTGCTTATAGATTAGTTTTTCAAAAATTTTTGACAAGTTTGGCAGGATTGATATAGGTCTATAGTTGTTAACATCTGTGAGATCACCACATTTGTGGACAGGCGTTACTCTAGCTTTTTTTAGAATATCTGGAAAGGTTTGGAGTTCAAGTGACTTGTTGAAGAGCAAAGCAATAGCAGGGGCTAAAGATCTGGAGGCTTTTTTGTAGATTAAAGTTGGTATCTCCTCAAGGGCACCAGACTTGTTTTTAAGGGAAAGGATTCTCTCATTGACGTCAATGGAATTAATAGGCTTTAGGTACAGAGACTGGAGATAGTTCCCTGTAAGATAGTCCTTAATGTCAGTACTGGAAGATGGAATATCATTAGCAAGGGATGAACCAATGGAAGAGAAGAACCTATTGAACTCAATAGCAGAATCAGAGGCTGAAAGCTGACCATCGTTATTAGACAGGAGAGTCGGTTTGTTATTTAAAGACTTCTTTGATCCCAATATTTGTGAAATTGTTCTCCAAGTTTGTTTAATGTTGCTCTTTATTTGGGTAAATTTATCTTCGTAGTATTTAGTTTTGGCTCGTCTAATTATCTTAGATAGCAATAATGAATAATTCTTTGAGAATTCTTTGGAGACAATTCCTAACCTATACTTCTTCTCAAGGTCATGTTTTTTATTAATAGATTTAAGTATTCCCTTTGTAAGCTAGGGATTGTTAAGCCTTTTGGTTGTGACTTGTTTTGTAAGCATAGGACAGTGGGTATTATAAAGGCTAAGAGTTTTTTGAAGAAAAGATTGAACTGCTAGGTTGATGTCCTCTATGTTACCTAACTCGGACTCCCAGTTGACATTATCAGTAGCAGTTATAAAATTGTCTATAGCAGTTTCATTGTGTAGTCTAAAACATATCTCTCTTGACTCAAGAGGTGGTTTGCTAATGTTAGTTAAGAGAAATGTGGGGTAATGGTCTGTAGTGCTATCGGTGATTATACCTGAAGTAAGCAGAGAGGTCTTCATTATAAATGTAATATCTCAGCAGCATCAATCCATTGATCGAATGATCGATCATAACCTGCGTTCCTAACTTTATACTGAAGCTTGCCAGAGACTCTGCGTTGTCCCAATACCTTTTCAATATTAAAGGTTTGAGGCAAATGTGTTGGTGTTAATTCTTGTTTATAGAAGCCACCATCAATTTCTTCCCCATTCAGATCTTTTAGAAAGTATAAAGGGATGTGTTGTCTCCGATCAATACGTGTAACTGTAAATATCTCTCGGGTGTTCTGCTGCTTAAACCCTTTCTTAAACTTGGAAATGCGATCAGATAGAGTGATGCGTACTGTATCACCAACACTCAATCGAGGAATGACAGTTCTCTTTGATTTGCTCGGGCTTTTATACATTAAATCAAATTGTTTGGCGTGTTCGCTGGGCGAGGATAGAGCGTGTACCTCCGTGGGTGACTTCCCCTTCAATCCTCTGTGTGGGGTTAAATTATATGTTTTCACAATATCTGGTAGAGCCTGCATGTATTTTAAAGTGTTGTGCGCCGTCATAAGCTTGTAAAGTTTACCTTTTAAAGTACGTATGAACCGCTCAGCGATTGAAGCTTTAGTCTCCTGAGAAAATACACTATATAACTGTACTTTCCTTGCTGCCAGCATTTTTTTCACAGTGGCGTTATAAAATTCTCCACCTCGATCAGAATTAATTTTGTGCACTCCCTGCGAATGAGGTGAATCTAGAATTAAAGCCAGAGCTTTACTGGTACTTTTGCCGTCCTTGGCGCGTAAGGGTACTACTTGCGCGTACCTGGTGAAAATATCTACACATACGAGTAAATATTTCACTCCATCATTATGTTTGTCCAATAAACTCATCTCGGCCAAGTCTATAGCTTGAAATAGTCGTGGTTTAGGGCTTAACACCCGACGCCGAGGGAATTTATGTGGTTGTAAATAATGCAACGTATAGGAGTCAGAGCTTTTCAGATAGTCCTTTACATCGGCTAGAGTTATACTAGAGTTAATTAATTTGGCGGCCTTATACAATCTCTGTACCCCTCCAAGCCCCCCGCTAGATGAGGGGTCATTATATACTCGTTCCAGTACATCTTTCTTGCTCACCATTGGTAAACTATCTCATAGGGCGGTTCGTGAACAATATTACCGCGTAATGTTATCGTAGATGGAGTGTTCGAGCCCAGATCTACTAGCAAATAGCCGTAGGGTTGGCTAATAACTTGCTTATATAACTCTACAAATTTCTTTGAATCCACTTTCCCAAATATTTGTCGTCCGAGTGTTTCAATTTGTGACAGGTCTCATGATTTAACCAATATAAAATGAGAAGCATTTAAACTAATATTCCTCGAATATTTACCAGGAAAAAATATATTTTGAGTAATCAATATGACGGAAACCATGAAATGTCGACCCCTAGTAAACATGTCTGATACGATTTTTGAATTCGCAGACTCTGTAAAAAGGTCATCATAGATTACTAAGATATGTGAGTCATTATCTACTCGCTCTTCCACAGGATCAATAATGGTTGAATGCTCGATCAGCTTCCCTTTAATTTGTGGATCTGATCGTAATTCAGAGTAACCTCCTCCGCATATGATTATTGAGGAGAACTTGTGTTGATGCTTCCTTACAAGTTTACTGCACAAGTAGGATTTTCCGCTGTTTGAATAACCAGCAATAATAACACGAGATGGTTCTCTGAAAATATCTAGATGTTCCTCATGGATTATATCATAGGAACTGTCCATGATTAATGCTTCGTTAAGACTGCTAAAAACTAAGGAACTGAGGTGGTATTTATACAAACATAGTCATTTACAGGTGTTTATTCACATATTTTATGTACAGCAACAACATTTTTAAAACTAATCATAGTTCTTACAGTTCACAAACAATAATATTAAACATTCTATTTTTAAAACTAAACATAGTTCTTATAGTTCACAAACAATAATATTAAACATCCTATTTTAAAACTAATCATAGTTCTTACAGTTCACAAACAATAATATTAAACATCCTATTCATTTAGTATAAATAGTTCTAGTCATATGGGGCATCCATCTTAATACTACCTTAACAATTGTACAACATCAAATCTAGCGAGGGTTGAATAGTTTCTGAGCTGTAGCATCGCGATTGCTCCAGGGGCGGAATATTGGGTAGAATCTCTGTGCTTGCTCTACTTCCTCCTCCATAAACACTTCTTCCATCTCCTCCTCCTCTCCCACTTCTACATCCATCTCATCATCATTGTTATTGGGAATATCAGGATGACCATACGCTAGGGACTGTGTGGGGCTTAAAATGTAGCGTTTATCGTCAAATGCTGACAAACCTCTGCAGGTACTGCGACATGTACAAATCTTTCCTTGCACGTTGCGTATAGATCTCGACACAAACCTGATTGAAGTGTTTGTTTCAAGAGTGTGCTGAAACGAGTCATGTGAGAGTTTCTCTTGTAGGTGGTATGGTACGCCCTTACACTTACAAGTGTGCTCCCCATCATGTGTGGTGAACGAATATGTTTTAGGTCTGAGAGCAATTAACTGGTTAATAATCTTAGAGCCTATTTCAGACTTGAGCAATCCTAGTTCACCTTCTCGCGCTTTAGAGTAGGATGGATGTGTGTCATTAAAATTACTAAAATCCATACAGTCGAAGAGAGGAGACTTATTCAACTCTTCAAACACATCCTGACAGTCCAGTTTAATGATGAAAGAGTCTGTGTCTGTATATAACAGACTCGCTTTATCACCATACGCAGGTTTGACAACATCATACCAGAACTCATAGAGACGCCTCTTAGCAATTTGAAGTATATGATAACCCAGATACGTAGGAGTGTTGACTAGGAGAGACTTCTGCTTGATAGTACATATCACACGATCCTTACTTAACAAAAGACTCCGCTTGAAGAACGGGTTTCGAGCATGTTTCAGGAAATGACTACGATCTGTGACCAAATAGGGTTTGTTCCCATATTTAGATACATCTGTGAGACTCTTTCCATATATAGAGTTTGATACGAGTTTGAAAGCCTTTTTTTATCGCGCATTTGGTACTGGCACGTTCACGAACATTGGTTTCAATGAAGTCTTTAAGGTAGCTCTCCTGCTCGAATTCGTAGATGTCATGAACTTTAGCTACCTCTAATCCAATGCGCATGAGCAACTGTAACAAGTCCAGACTAACGAGGTAATCTTTCTGAGGAAGGTGAGAAGCAATTAATTTAGTGTTGTTTTTAGGCAGACCGCGACTTTCTTCTGTAAGAATATTCTTACTGTAGGGTGAAATGTGTTCCTCAATAATGCAAGTATGTGAAAGAACTAAGGGCAGTTCATCTGTATACCTAACTACCTCAGGTCGGACCTGCAGTGTATCACACAATACCCAATACCCCTTGGCCCCGTCACATGGGATATTCTCCAAGCCTTGCTCTAGCAGTACGTCACGCTCATTGTGTGTCAGTTTCCGAATCCTGCCACGAGGGAGCAGTTCAGTCATACACGCCCCGTAAAGACTATTAAAATCTAAGTAAATGATGTAGCTACTATCTTCCCCTAGATCTAAGCCTGTGTGCTGGTTCTCCACATTCGTGTACTGTCTCGTTACACTGGTGAACCCACATCGGAGATTCCGACGAAGTAAATCATATAACAATGGGTCTGACACAACATCAAGTTCAACTTTCGATTTAAGCAAGAATGCATCCCAAGCAAATGAGGGTAAAGAAATGTAGTGTGAAATGTCTAATTTGTAGAGAGCAAGCATTGTATCTCGCCAGACTGTGAACACATCAGCTAGCAATCCTGTGTCCACTTTGAGGTAAAGGAGCAGATACTCCCCTATGTTGCGACATTTAGCCAAATCAAAAATTTCTAAGGCTTGTTTATAATCTTTTTCTGACAACTCTTCGTCTTTTAGTGTATTGTAAAACTTATCACGAGAAGGAAGGTGCGGTTCATCTAACACAGACATAGAAGATAAATAATCATAGCAGAATGATTGTTTACCCTTGAGCAGTTTTGGGATGGCCGCTTTATTTACACCTTTTAACATAGCCAAAGTGAATGTGGTAGGTTTCCCACTATCAATATGATCCTTGGCTATTCTTCCTAGCGAGCCGTTGAGAAGGGCTAAACTATCCAAAAATCTTAAGTTGTTCACATCAACTTTCATAAATTTAAATCCATCCTTAGTTAATATATCTATTTCACTTCCTGGTCTATCTCTCATCTCGTTTAGGATTACTCCTAAATCATAGGAAGCGTTGTGTGAAAAAGTGTATAGGAACTTGTATGAATTTACACACTGCAAATTACATCTATCACAGTAAGCTGCTTGATAATTGTGGAATCTTACTGTGTGGTTGTGATGACGGACTTTGATTACATCTTTTCCGTTAATAGGTACATCACAGAGTTCACAGGCAGTTTTTGTCTCAAATATTGCCTGTTGTTGCTGAGACATGTGAAGTTCATAGGATACTAACCCCTTCTTGATTCTAGCCCATGACGCTTCTAGCGTGGTTACAAAGTGATTGGCCGCATCTTTACCCAAATAAGTATCTTTCTCAACAATATTCATCTGTCTGTCAATGATGATGTACGCATACGCCACTGCGTTGTGACGTGTTTCTATCATTCCCTTAGGGTTCGAGCGGTCTAACATGCACTCAAAGTCATAAAAGCACATGTGACTAGGACCATATCCCCGTCCATAGTTACGAAAAGTAATCTTCCTCTCTGGTGGGTAGAATTTGAGAGTCTGATGTACTTTGCATGTACTTTCATGGCTCTGCATGTGATCTGCTGGGAGTGATATCAAACAACAATGACAGAAGCTGTGA
The DNA here is from genome assembly GCF_040958095.1 of Procambarus clarkii. Classification (NCBI taxonomy): domain Eukaryota; kingdom Metazoa; phylum Arthropoda; class Malacostraca; order Decapoda; family Cambaridae; genus Procambarus; species Procambarus clarkii. The sequence goes on along the minus strand of NC_091190.1, from coordinate 29,191,339 downwards.
TGACTTGGGATGCGATCTCCATGATCTCGCATATTACGTACATATTGGTTAAAATCCTTAATTAATACTAAGTGTTGAGCTTCCAACATCAGCAATGGTATGACATCTGTATATCCCCCTCTTCCCTTCCTAGCTAGTGTAATGTAGTGTCGTTGTCGTCTAGCATTTTCATCTCTTTCTAGTGAATAGATGAATATACTGACTTTATTCATTTTCTCTACCTTGTGAATATCCTCAAACGTCACTGCAGAATTGACATCTGCTGGCCAATTCATGTGTCTGAGACACCAACTAGCATTCACAGATCAGGCGCGGATATTACCTAGTCGCATCCCCTTAGCTAAACATTTATAAGCAGCAACACACTGCATAAGGCAAATATCAGCCTCTCCATCTGGATTGAAAACCAACTGCTTTCCACTCAAGCCATCAGGGTAGTCTACATGCGAGCCTAATCTTATCGGGTGTTCAATCTGACCACAGTTAATGTAAAACCCGGTGAGCCGCTCAACCAAGACATTGGACCCCTCCCTCTCTTCCAGGTACTGGGATATTTTCCCGGTCAATTCGTCAGCCCAAAAATCAATAAGAGTGACTACTTCCTCGAGATTTATCGTTCGCCCCTCACCTCGTATGGGAAAGCCATCGTTATTTATAGGATCCAATAGATCATCCTCCCCGTCTTGTTGTACATTTAAATTCCGCACAATTAGAGTGATGTCTGGGTAAATTAGGAGTGATGGGTGTTGTGGAGAGAAAAGGGCGCGTATCTTATTAATGAAAAAATCACTGTATGTTCTCAGATAGAGTCCTGGGGAGGTGTTAACATGCTCCGGTATGGAGAATGAAAGCCGAACATAACTGCCATTATAGTTATCAATTCGATCCAGTAGCTGAGGTTGAATTTCTAGGGCAGGTGGGGGAGAGGGCGAGAGAGGTGGTGGGGACGATGGGGGAGGGCTAGGGGGGGTGGGGGGTGGTGATAGTCCCCCTCCGAGATGAATGTGCGACACTGCACGGTCAGCTATTACGCCAGACGGTGCTAACCAGTCAGAATTGACAGACGCTGACGAGTCAAGGTCAAGGTCTGCTGAGCTGTCGTCGTCTGAGTCAAGGCTATTCTCACGGTTTGTGATGCTGTTGTTAACAGTAGTGTACTCACCACTGCTGTTGCTGTTGCTGCTGTTGCTGCTGTTGCTGCTGCTGCTGCTGCTGCTGCTGTCGCTGCTGTCGCTGATTGATTGGGGTATGGGGCTGGGGGAGGAACAGGGGGTTGAGTGAGCGCGTGAACGAGCCCTCCCCTCCCTGTGAGTTGAGGGGTGAGAGCCGGATGTGGGTAATGTCCACTCTGCTGAGTTGGGTGTGTCACTCTCACTGCTGCTGCTCTCAGCGCTGCTGGATGCCAAATCTATGCACAGTGGTGTGTCATCTGTAAAAAAAGAAAAACATATTATCTCTAGAAAGAATGAAAGCATATATATATATATATATATATATATATATATATATATATATATATATATATATATATATATATATATATATATATATATATGTATATATATATATATATATATATATATATATATATATATATATATATATATATATATATATATATATATATATATATATATATATATATATATATATATATATATATATATTATTAAATATGACCGAAAAAGTAAAATTAATAATTCTAACACGAATTTTCTCAATCTTTCGTACATTTCTTTTCACTGTTGGAGGTAAATAAAAAATCAATTCTCCAAAATTCATTTTTATTTCTAGTCTGACGCGACACGAGCGCGTTTCGTAAAACTTATTACATTTTCAAAGACTGTAGTTCACAAATACACAACTGAATAGAACTTACGCATCTCCGATTTTATATCTACATTTGAGTGAGGTGGAAGGGGTGATGTGGCATTAACACAAGACAGAACAAGATGTGGCATTAATAGGGTATTAATTTCATCAACACAAGACAGAACAAGAAGTGGTATTAATAGGGTATTAATTTCATCAACACAAGACAGAACACGAAACAATGGATATTGAATAGAAGTGTTTGTAGAAAGCCTATTGGTCCATATTTCTTGATGCTTCTATATTGGAGCGGAGTCTTGAGGTGGGTAGAATATAGTTGTGCAATAATTGGCTGTTGATTGCTGGTGTTGACTTCTTGATGTGTAGTGCCTCGCAAACGTCAAGCCACCTGCTATCGCTGTATCTATCGATGATTTCTGTGTTGTTTACTAGGATTTCTCTGGCGATGGTTTGGTTGTGGGAAGAGATTATATGTTCCTTAATGGAGCCCTGTTGCTTATGCATCGTTAAACGCCTAGAAAGAGATGTTGTTGTCTTGCCTATATACTGGGTTTTTTGGAGCTTACAGTCCCCAAGAGGGCATTTGAAGGCATAGACGACGTTAGTCTCTTTTAAAGCGTTCTGTTTTGTGTCTGGAGAGTTTCTCATGAGTAGGCTGGCCGTTTTTCTGGTTTTATAGTAAATCGTCAGTTGTATCCTCTGATTTTTGTCTGTAGGGATAACGTTTCTATTAACAATATCTTTCAGGACCCTTTCCTCCGTTTTATGAGCTGTGGAAAAGAAGTTCCTGTAAAATAGTCTAATAGGGGGTATAGGTGTTGTGTTAGTTGTCTCTTCAGAGGTTGCATGGCTTTTCACTTTCCTTCTTATGATGTCTTCGACGAAACCATTGGAGAAGCCGTTATTGACTAGGACCTGCCTTACCCTACAGAGTTCTTCGTCGACTTGCTTCCATTCTGAGCTGTGGCTGAGAGCACGGTCGACATATGCGTTAACAACACTCCTCTTGTACCTGTCTGGGCAGTCGCTGTTGGCATTTAGGCACATTCCTATGTTTGTTTCCTTAGTGTAGACTGCAGTGTGGAAACCTCCGCCCTTTTCCATGACTGTTACATCTAGAAAGGGCAGCTTCCCATCCTTTTCCATCTCGTAAGTGAAACGCAGCACGGAACTCTGCTCAAATGCCTCCTTCAGCTCCTGCAGATGTCTGACATCAGGTACCTGTGTAAAAATGTCGTCAACATACCTGCAGTATATGGCCGGTTTCAAGTTCATGTCGACTAAGACTTTTTGCTCGATGGTACCCATGTAGAAGTTTGCAAACAGGACACCTAGGGGAGAACCCATGGCGACCCCATCTACTTGCTTATACATGTGCCCATCCGGGCTCAAGAAGGGTGCCTCTTTAGTACAAGCTTGGAGTAGTTTCCTCAGAATATTTTCTGGTATGTTAAGAGGAGTACAGGCTGGATCACGATACACTCTGTCGGCTATCAGTCCGATTGTCTCGTCCACAGGTACGTTGGTAAACAGCGATTCTACGTCCAACGAGGCTCTTATCCCTGTGGCCCGTGTGCCCCGCAGTAAGTCAACAAATTCCTTTGGAGACTTCAGGCTGAAGGTGCAAGGAACATAAGGAGTCAGCAGGCCGTTGAGTCGCTTCGCCAGTCTGTACGTGGGTGTGGGTATCTGGCTAATGATTGGCCGAAGTGGGTTTCCAGGCTTGTGTGTCTTGACATTTCCATACGCATATCCAGGTTTATATTCCCCAATGATGTTTGGCATGTGGAGTCCGGATTTCTTGGCGTTCACAGTTTCGATCAGTTTGTTGACCTTTGCTTTTAATTCGGCTGTAGTGTCCTTCGTTACCCTTTGGAACTTAGTTTGGTCAGAGAGTATGATGTTCATTTTCACCAGATATTCGTCATTTTTAAGAATGACATATATTGGCGACTTGTCACCTCTCCTGACAACTATCTCCTTGTTCTCACGAAGGCTTTTAGCTGCCGCTTTAAGCTCGGGGGACAGTATGGTGCTTCTGTAATTGCCTCGATTCTTTCCTCCTTCTGCAATAAGTTCTGCTTGTAAGGTATCTTTGGTAGTGACCTTCTTTTGTGTCTCGAGGTCGAATATGTCGTCCAACAGAATTTCCAACTCTACTTTCCGGGCCATCTCACTCGGTCTGGACATAACATGACAGTTTATGCCCAGATTTAGGAGAGTGACTTGGTCCTCAGTGAGGTTAATTCCTGCAAGGTTCAGGAAGCCATCTCTTGGTCGTGGAATTGCCATAGGTCCTCCATATAATGTTGTTAGTTTCTTGATAATCCTTGTTTCAGTGCTGAGGTGATGTTGGTCTGTGAGGATGTCGAGGTGTTGTTTAATGCGGGTACGGATACTTTCGTCGATGTTGCTATTTCTCCACTCGTTAGTAGCATGAAGTAGTTGCGTTTTGTTGTCTTTGATTTCATTCTCTGCCTTGTATATCTGATCACAAATCAGATCCTGGCGATATTTTATCGTGAAGGCTTGATTCCTTGCTGCTGGGTCGTGCGCTTTAATATTAGTATATTTTGGTAGCAGTTTTTTTTGTAGACATATATTATTATATATGACCGAAAAAGTAAGATTAATAATTCTAACACGAATTTTCTCAATCTTTTGTACATTTCTTTTCACTGTTGGAGGTAAATCAAAAATCAATTCTCCAAAATTCATTTTTATTTCTAGTCTGACGCGACACGAGCGCGTTTCGTAAAACTTATTACATTTTCAAAGACTTTAGTTCACAAATACACAACTGAATAGAACTTACGCATCTCCGATTTTATATCTACATTTGAGTGAGGTGGAAGGGGTGATGTGGCATTAACACAAGACAGAACAAGATGTGGCATTAATAGGGTATTAATTTCATCAACACAAGACAGAACAAGAAGTGGTATTAATAGGGTATTAATTTCATCAACACAAGACAGAACACAAACAATGGATACAAGATGTCCAGATACAGACTAATTCCTACAGAGAGATACAGAGGGATACAGACTAATTCCTTTTTACGAAACGCGCTCGTGTCGCGTCAGACTAGAAATAAAAATGAATTTTGGAGAATTGATTTTTGATTTACCTCCAACAGTGAAAAGAAATGTACGAAAGATTGAGAAAATTCGTGTTAGAATTATTAATCTTACTTTTTCGGTCATATTTAATAATATATGTCTACAGGAAAGACTGCTACCAAAATATACTAATATATATATATATATATATATATATATATATATATATATATATATATATATATATATATATATATATATATATATATATATATATATATAAATATATATATATATATATATATATATATATATATATATATATATATATATATATATATATATATATATATATTATGAGGTGAGGGAACAGACTAGTGGGAATTAATATGTTTAGGAAATAGACTGAAATAAGACAGTATTAACTTACTTATGTCCTGGTGAGGGGGTTGAGCAGGTGTGAGGGTATGAATCATTAACGTAGTGCTAACTGGGCGTGATATTGTCTCGTAGCCCCCCCTCTGGCGACGCAGCCGGCCTTGTTGAAGGGGCGGGGGGTGCCCGCGAGTGAGATCTGCTCTCCTTAGCTCAGTGTGGGAGGGATGGGATACAGACTCGATGACGTCTATCTGTTCCCTCCGTCGATTGTGGTAGGGATTATAACCTGAAATGGAACAAAATGATATTCAGCACGGGTGAATGGGGAAAATATGTTTATTATGCATGTGTGTTCGCTTGCAACTGGATGTAATACAGATACGAGAAGTATATTTATATATGATACCTACGTTTATGTGAAGTTTCATTCCGGCAATGACCTCCTCGCGAGGCAGGTGAGCAATAAGGACACTTCACGGTTTTGTAAACTGAAATTGGAAAGAACATATTTAACTGTGTGGAATGTAATAGCCCGAATGAGTAAATATTCTCACACTATAAGAGATAATAGTTTACACACGCAATATTTCACCTGTGGTTGCCATAAAATGAACTGTGGAATATTAAATAAGAATAACACTCATGGTTATCACAGAAAATCTGCTGACATCGCTTGCATTTGATGTCGTAATGGCCTAGGGGCGGTTTTTCACAGCTTGCGCATTGCAGCCGACATAGTTGATTTGGTGATGGAATATAAAACACTCCGCATTTCATGCAGGCTGTTGAGGTTCATCTTTCCATGATGCGGAGCTGTATGGTGAGTGTGTGTAGCGAATGAAGACTCGCAGTGAACTAACGGCATGTTTGTGTGTGAGGGGAGGGAAACGACCCGGGTCAAATGAGAAGTGATTAATGGTTGGCAGGTGTGGGTCTGCCGGGAGTAGTAAGAACCTCGCCCCCCTCCTTAACGAATTGCAGTGGAGGGAGAGCCATGCTGGGGTGAACATCTCCAGACTATTCTGAAGACATCGAAAAACCATTAAAGCAAATGGACCACTTCCACAAGAGGCTGCTCTCTCTTACCCCCCCTCAACACTTACGGCTTCCTGTAGGGGGAAGCTAATGGACGTCAATGTTATCCTCTCAGGTAAGGGGGCTCTCCTCTCCCCTCCCTCACCCCAAACAACATATCCACCTTATGTTGGCTCCCCCCTCTTTCCTCATATTCCACTCTTATCCTTGTATTTCTTACTCTACCACATAGCCCACATACTCTCCTACACCCCAACAACATGACCTCCCATCTTTCCTGACCACATACCCTAACACCGGATGCTCACACGCGTCCGACACGCGCCAAACTTCCGGGAAAATTCCCCTCAAACCCTTTGCGACTATGACGGCGCGCGCCACCTGCCCAGCTGGCTCTCAAGAGAGCCACCTGGACAGATGGCGCGCATCGTCGTAGTCGCACTTTACACTACTCTTGCAGAGCCTGCGGGTGTTCACTGCCCTCTGTGAGCGCCTAGGCGTTCCCCTGGCCACCCACAAGACTGAGGGCCCCTGCCCCTGCCTCACCTTCCTTGGATTTGAAATTGACGCCCAACGTATGGAGACAAGGCTGCCAGACGACGAGAGGATGAAGTACATGGCTGCAGTGGAAGACGCTCTGGGGGCCGAGTGTTGGAAATTTCCAACACTAAATACAACACTGTTGTATTCTCATTAATTATTACTAAATCTACTAATCCTTGTAGTGATTCAAACTAACCAAACGTAGAGTTCACATGTACTAATAATTACATCTGTACAACAAGGCTAGAATTCTTACGTCACTGGACGCCAGTATTGCGTCAGATTCCATTGTAATAAACACATTTATATCCAGTGTGTCTGAGAATTGAATTTGATTCTCTATAAAACAACGGTGTTCTGTGTGATACTTAATTACAGATAAACTGATCCCCAACTAAAGCCAAATAGAGCGTTTATAGTTATAACTGTTATCTAGTAATAAATTTAATGTCACGCGTGAATGCCCTGGAGAGACTTTAATTCATCTCCATTGTCCGTTTACCATCGTAAAACGGGCAAATAATAATATTTAACTCCTCTGAATAATAAACCCGTCCTTATCCGAGTATTTCAATCACAACTATGAGAAATGATAATATCCGTAATAAATAATTTGTGTAGCAAACGCGGGACGCGGAGCGGGGCGGGGAGACGCCATTACCCCAGCCACCAGGGTAGACGCTATCAAGAGCTCCAGAAGAAAGTCGCCACTGTGAGGTGTGAAGAACCTTTGCAGACATTCATTTCGCTGGTGTCAGTGTCATTTTACACGACGAGTTGAATTGTCAAGAGATTTAATTTGACATTCGACTGTTAAATTTGGTTCCGTGTAGTTCAACGTGACCGGCCAGTGAAACGCGTCAGCATCTAGGCTAGGCTAAACACCACGTGTTCGTTATTACGAAGCCTGAACCTAGGACGCGAACTGCGGCAAGCCTTAACTTACACAGTTTCCATATTAGCTAAGTACCTTTATCCTTATTTGATGCATCATCTAGGTGGGGGTTTATAGCTGGGTAGCTTGTCGTGACGCAGAGCGACAATAAAAAACCACAGGTTAATATTTACTCTCAGTATTTAATCCAAATTTCTTGAACATAGATGCCTAGCAGCTTAATCTGTTGCTACTGAATATAATTTGATTTGCAGCGTGTGTGAAGAATTCTCCGAGCTGTCATTTCCCGTGTTAATCATCTCCCAGTGTTCCATGACGAATCCAGGAGAATCAGAGGATGAGTCGTAACTAACTTCTAGGAAATCGTCTTCAAGCTAAGACTCTTTCCGTATTCCTTGAATTCTATTATCTGTATTCCTTTACATGCAGAACATTGTTTCTTTGGATTGACATGTGTTTATTATAATTATCAATTCCCATGTCCTTAATCTATGTTCTTATTGGTGTTAAAGATAATGATTCTCTAAATGATCATAGGATTAGATTATTACATACTGGACTGGTGTATGAACCACACTAGTTCCTGGACGTATTGAGTTCCAGTAATAACCCCCCAATGTAGGTGTTCGAGGCTTTGATTCAGCTAATTATACAGCCCATTAATTATATAAGTGATCATATTCTCTAGTATTTTATCCATAGTTACTGGTTCATCTAGGAATTTTCTAATGATCATATTTCCTTAGTTTCCCTCTTTACTTTAAAAGCGGGTGGTCCTTCGTAATTGATTTTCATTATATTAAGTTTTAAATAAATCGAGTCAAGCCCCAAATGTCCCACATTATGGTCCTTCGAACCGGATAAACATAAATTATAATTATTAATACTAGTTATTAATAACTAATCCTTGTGTGATGTAAACAAGACTAACCATTTGATTAATTGTGTCAGCCAACAGTGTAACACATCAGTTAGTCTAAGTCACACCAACACATTGCTACTTTTACCTCATGTATAAGGTAGCCTTAGTGGGACACAGTCAATTACCCACAACACTTAGGCCTACACTTCATACTGAAGTAAGAATCTTTAGGTCACCAGGAGCATCAGCTCATAACCTTTATATGTTTTCACTTGTGTGTGCAAGTGCACCCTTATAAAAACAAAAAAAACAAAAATACAGCACAATTATATTCACCTTACTGCACCACAATAATCTTTACCATTCTTATTAGGTAGAATTTAGGCTGAGATTGTGCTGAATCTGGTACAAGCCCAGACTAAATAAATTTATAGTTCTTAGTTAGGAATTATCACGACTAGACTTAAGCTAGTCAGTAGTGTATGTATTATACTATTTGTGCTGACCCTATACCGGGTGGGATTAAATTTTGAGATAACTCTGATTGGAGTGTCTCCATAATATTTCTCTTGTACCCATTATTTGTGTGTCTATTTTGTGTATTGCTGTATGATCCCCATTACCTCTGATGGTGATATAGAAGAGCTAACCGGACGAGAACTAATGGTGAAGTTCAGACAGTACACGAAATATCTAGCTACTTGTTGTTAGGTAGGTGCATTTAACCTCAAGTGAGGTAGAGTATAAATTAGCCACCTTAAATTAGGCTACATTTAATGTTACTTGTCTACTAATGAACAAGTACCCAAGCTTCATTAGTAATACATATACTATGTGACTTAATGCTTATAGTCAATATGTTGAATGTGATTGAGATATATACAAGAGTTGTTACATTCTTGTAGAGCCACTAGTACGCGTAGCGTTTCGGGCAAGTCCTTAATCCTATGGTCCCTGGAATACGATCCCCTGCCGCGAAGAATCGTTTTTTCATCCAAGTACACATTTTACTGTTGCGTTAAACAGAGGCTACAGTTAAGGAATTGCGCCCAGTAAATCCTCCCCGGCCAGGATACGAACCCATGACATAGCGCTCGCGGAACGCCAGGCGAGTGTCTTACCACTACACCACGGAGACTGCCTATGATTTAGTACATATGTGATATATTCCCAGTTACCTTTTTTTTCCCAAGGCCCAAACTCTTCCTCACGTACCAATTTACCTCTCACAGTACCCATCCATCAACGTAGATAGCAAAATAGTCGTGATTGGTTCAATTATAATGAAAATTGTAGTTTTCAGGTCCGACACGGGTTGTGAAATTTACCTACTATTGTCCATGCTCTTAAAATATTACAGATCAGCTACATCCTATTTAAGGCTCGTAGTTTTGTTTTGAGAAATATTAGTTGTTCTTAGTAAATTATAATAAGCACTATAAATAATTACATAGAATAACAGTGCTTCACCAATCAATATTATATACCATAGTTTGTGCTTTAAAAATCTTTAAAGAATGTTTTGTAGGAACGCTAACAGAAAACGATGTTATGCTGGAATGTTTATGGGGTAAACTACTTCAAACAGGATGGTATGGTGTCTACTATACTTTTTTTTTTTTTTTAAGATATATTCAAGAGTTGTTACATTCTTGTACAGCCACTAGTACGCGTCGCGTTTCGGGCAGATCCCTGGAATACGATCCCCTCCGTGAAGAATCGTTTTTTCATCCAAGTACACATTTTTTTACTGTTGCGTTAAACAAAGGCTACAGTTAAGGAATTGCGTCCAGTAAATCCTCCCCGGCCAGGATACGAACCCATGACATAGCGCTCGCGGAACGCCAGGCCAGTGTCTTACCACTACACCACGGAGACTGTATAAGACTGTTATTTATCCTATACCAACTATAGGATGGGTATAGGGTCCACTACAACCTATTAGGTGGGTAAGGGGTCCAATAACACTCGCAGGATGGGTATGGGGGGGTCACATCCACTCACAGGATGGGTATGGGGATCACTTCCACCCACAAGATGGGTATGGGGTCCAATACCACCCACAGGATGAGTATGGCGTCCACTATCACCCACAGGATGAGTATGGGGCTCCAACCACCCACAGAACAAGTATGGGGTCCAATAACACCCACTGGATTTGTATGGCGTCCATTGCCGCCCACAGGATGGGTATAGGGTCCAGTATCGCCCACAGGATTAGTATATAGGGTCCACTGCCGCCCACATGGTCGGTAAAGGGTCCACTACCGCCCATAGGGTTGGTAGGGGGTCAACTGCCGCCCACAGGGTCGGTATGGGGTTCACTACCGCCCACAGGGTCGGTATGGGGTCCACTGCCACCCACAGGGTCGCTATGGAGTCCACTGCCACCCACAGGGTTGGTATGGGGGTTCACTACCGCCCACAGGGTCGGTAGGGCGTCCACTACCGCCCACAGGGTCGGTAGGGGGTCCACTGCCGCCCACGGGGTCGGCAGGGGGTCCACTACCGCCCACAGGGTCGCTATGAAGTCAAATACCGCCCATAGTGTTTGTATAGTGTCCACTACCGCCCATAGTGTTATTATGGGGTCCACTACCCCTCATAGTGTCAGTATGGGGGTCCATTATTACCCACAGGGTGTGTTTGGGGTCTATTTTTTTCTGTATAGCAGAGGTGGCAATACTGCTTTTCCAATCTCATTTGTTGTTCAATGTAAAATATTTGTTGCTCGACTTGCAACAATTTATTTATATATATATATATATATATATATATATATATATATATATATATATATATATATATATATATATATATATATATATATATATATATATATATATATATATATATATATATATATATATATATATATATATATATAGTATAGTGCCTTTGTAATAATGTACCAATGTGTGTATTTTCATAACCCATTTTAAATTCTTGAAAAATGTATAACTACATAGTGAATGCAAGTCAATGTATATTTATTTATTTATTTATTTATATACAAGAAGGTACATTGGGTTAGAGAGAATACATAGCATAGTATTTGCAATCTTGTAAAGCCACTAGTACGCACAGCGTTTCGGGCAGGTCCTTAATCTAACAGATAATTTTAAGTAGGTAAATTCTAGCAGAATTAATAAAATGATAACATACATTGCAAGAAAAAAAATGAGATGAGAGAGAATAGTAAGTATATTAAAGCACATTTGTTTATTAAAGCTCTGGTTGAATACATTGACAACGTGATTGATAATTTAAACAAGATTAACAGACACCGTACAGCAGATTGATAGCACGTATAAGAAGACAACAATGATCACAATGGTAAAGATATTTGGATTGGGTACATAAAGATAGGGAGATTGGGTAGCAATAGATACAGTGCAATTTTAAAGCAACAAGGTAAAAAAAAACTATGCAGATGAGATTAGGTACTTTTTAGTGTTGTTTTTGAATGACGCAAAAGTTGGACAGCTTTTCAATTCATTAGGGAGTGAGTTCCATAGACTGGGTCCGTTTATTTACATAGAGTGTTTACACAGATTATGTTTGACTCTGGGGGACATCAAAGAGATATTTATTTCTGGTGTGGTGATAATGGGTCCTATTACATGTGTCCAGGGAATGTTTCAGAGCAGGATTTGCGTTTAAGAACAGGGTTTTGTAAATGTAATTGACACAAGAAAATTTGTGGAGTGAGATTATGTTTAGCATGTTAAGGGAGTTAAACAAGGGGGCTGAGTGTTGTCTGAAAGCAGAATTTGTTATTATTCTGATAGAAGATTTTTGCTGGGTGATGATGGACTTAAGGTGGTTTGCAGTGGTTGAACCCCATGCACAGATACCAAAATTAAGATAGGGATAGATTAGTGCACAATATAGAGAGATGAGAGCAGAGTTAAGTACTTAATATCTGATTTTGGAGAGTATCCCAACTGTTTTAGAGACTTTCTTAGTTATGTGTTGTATGTGGGTGCTGAAGTTGAGTCTCTTGTGTAGGTATAGGCCAAGAAACTTTCCATCATTTTTATTGCTAATGTTTACATTATCTATCTGAAGCTAAATTGCATTTGTAGATTTACTTCCAAATAAAATGTAGTAGGTCTTTTTTATGTTAAGTGTTAGTTTATTGGTTGACATCCATAAGTGGACTTTTTTTAGTTCATTATTAACAACATCATTTAGTGTATGTGGGTTGGGGTTAGAGTAGATGAGGGTAGTATCATCAGCAAACAAAATAGGTTTCAGAATGTTAGAGACATTAGGCAGATCATTGATGTATATAAGAAATAGGAGAGGTCCCAAGATGCTGCCCTGTGGCACTCCAACAGTTATTGGTAGAGTGGGAGAGGTTATATTATTGATGGTTACACATTGGAGTCTCACTAAGATAGGGTCCATGAAGTTTGGACCCAAGCCCAACATGGCTACTCCTGAGCAATTAAGGAGAACCTACATTGGCCTTAAAGGTCATTTGACCAGATTAATTAACAAGGCTGAGAGCTTATCTAAAGATACTCCCATTGACTCTTATCACTTAGAGACATCAGTAAGAGTGGCTGATCTAAAATTTGATCAAGTCAAGTCTGCAAGTCAGTCTTATCTTACTCTACTGAATACCACAGAAATTGATCCTGAGGAAGTAAGTCAAATTGTAGACGATATCTCCCAGTATGAGGATGAGACTCAAGATAAACTTTATCTGCTATCTAAATTAGCAAAACAATCTGTATCCAATACCAGTAACACAGGGTCTCAATTCAATAACCAACTACCACAGGTTCGTTTACCTACTTTAGACTTACCTACATTTTCAGGATTAGATACAGAAAATTGGGATAATTTTTGGACTTCATTTGAAGTTCATATACATAAGAAACCGTCTCTTGACAAGGTTTCTAAATTCTCATACCTACTTAGTCTTCTCAAAGGAGAGGCTAAAAAGGTCATACATAACTTAACTCTCAATGAGAGTAATTATGAGGAAGCTATAAAACTTTTGAAGTTGAACTATTGCAACGAAGAGTTAAGTATAGCTACCCTCTATTACCAATTGCTAGATCTGAATGCACCAAATAGTAGACCGGAGTCACTTCAAAGCTTCAGACTAGAAGTAGAGTCTCTAGTAAAGGCATTAGGTACTAAAGTTAACATACCAGCTTCAGAATGGTCAATCAAGTTACTTTTGCAGAGGAAATTACCTCGAAATGTCTTAACAGAGCTCTGCTCACATTATAATACCGAGTTTCTCACTCTTGACCAAATATTCGAGGGATTGAGAATAACGGTTAACAGGTTGAAGACTCATGATAAAATTAAACCTGAGTCTAAACCTACTAATACTGACACTTCTGTCAAACCTAAACCGACTTTGAATAAGTCTAGTAAATATAAATCCAAAACTACTCCATCCACTGGGAAAAGAAGTGGAAATGTAGGTACATATTCGGTGTCTCCTTCTGAGATAACCAATGACTTGTCTACTAAAGAGACCAAGTCAATTAACCAGAGAAGGTGTCTGTTTTGTAATCAAGGACATGCCACCTACCAATGCTCTGTTTATCCTACTTATAATGTTAGGGTTAAAAGGTTGCAAGAAATACACAAGTGCACCAAGTGCATGGGCTCTCATGATCCCAAAAAATGTGAAGTGCAGCTACGTTCCTGCAACAGATGCACTACGCCTTATGTAGAAAATCTTCTACGACAACCATGACCACTGGGGAGAATTCCACGAATTCTACCGCAGTGCAATATTGCAAAGTGCATCAAGAAGTAAATGTACTTGCTACTGAGTCAGGCAATAATACCACTCTGCCTACAGCTCAACTTAAACTAATAAACCGAAGATCTAGAATTAATACTAGAGGTCTTTTTGATCAAAGATCACAGAAAACCTTCATTACACAACAGTTGGTAGATGAGTTAAATTTAAAACCTACCAAAAGTGTGAGGTTAAATATTTATAATAATAATAATAATTTTTATTTAGGTAAAGGTAAATACATAAAGAGATTTTACAAAGTTTGTTGGCTTTATAGATAGAGCTAGTACATACAATGCCTAAAGCCACTATTACGCAAAGCGTTTCGGGCAGGAAAAAACACTAATGACTAAAGCTTAAAACTAATGGGTAAAAAGAATAAAATGTGTTGAGTACAAATAAAAATAGAGGTAAAAGAGGGGGGAACATTGTTGAAAAAGCAGCACAAATACAATTACAAATTATTACAGAAAATTACATTCAAACGGCATTGAATTGAAAAAAAAAAAAAAAAAAAAAAAAAACATACATGGGTTGACAACAGAGGGGTAAGGTAGGTTACAGGGAATTTATTAGGTATAGCTTCGTTTTTAACTTAAACTGGTTGAGAGAGGTACAGTCTTTAACATGGTTGGGAAGGTCATTCCACATTCTGGACCCCTTGATTTGTAGAGCATTTCTGGTTTGATTAAGTCGTACTCTAGGAATATCAAAACTGTATTTATTTCTGGTGTGGTGCTCATGGGTTCTGTTACAACCTTCTATGAAGCTTTTGAGATCAGGATTGGCATTATAGTTTAGCGTTTTATATATGTATAATACACATGAGAGAATGTGCAGTGACTTAATGTCTAACATATTCAGAGATTTGAGTAGGGGTACCGAGTGATGTCTGGGGCCAGAATTGGATATTGTCCTAATAGCAGCTTTGTGTTGAGTAATTAGAGGACGTAAGTGATTTTGGGTAGTAGAGCCCCAAGCACAAATACCATAGTTGAGATATGGATAGATAAGGGAGTAATAGAGAGTCACCAGGGCAGGGCGTGGTACATAATATCTGATCTTAGAAAGAATGCCCACAGTTTTTGAAACTTTTTTTGATATGTTTAGAATGTGTCCCTGGAAATTCAGCTTGTGGTCAATGAGAATGCCAAGGAATTTGCCATCTAATTTGTTACAAATTTGGGTATTGTTTATTTTGAGATTTATTTGATTAGAGGATTTATTGCCAAACAGAATATAGAAAGTTTTGTCAATGTTAAGGGTGAGTTTGTTGGCAGTTAGCCATAGATGTACTTTATTTAGCTCAGTATTTACTGTGGCATTTAGAGCAAGGGGATCAGGACTGGAGTAAATGAAGGTTGTGTCGTCAGCAAATAGAATTGGTTTGAGGTGTTGGGAGGCATTTGGAAGGTCATTAATGTAGATGAGAAAGAGGAGAGGGCCAAGTATGCTGCACTGGGGAACACCAATGTTGATGGGTAGGGTGGGAGAAATTGTATTATTCACAGAAACACATTGGAGCCTGTCAGTAAGGTAGGATTTGAGGTATTGTAGGGAGTGTCCTCTGACACCATAATGATGTAATTTAAGAAGAAGGTTTTGGTGGTTGACAGTATCGAAAGCTTTACGCAGGTCCACAAATAACCCAACAGGGAACTCATTTTTATCAAGAGCTGTATGAATCGAGTTAAGCATACTAATAAGTGCATCGTTAGTGCTTTTTTTGGGCCTGAAGCCATATTGGCAAGGGCTAAGTATATTGAGTTTGGCTAGATATGAGTAAAGCTGCTTATAGATTAGTTTTTCAAACATTTTTGACAAGTTTGGCAGGATTGATATAGGTCTGTAGTTGTTAACATCTGTGAGATCACCACATTTGTGGACAGGCGTTACTCTCGCTTTTTTTAGAATATCTGGAAAGGTTTGGAGTTCAAGTGACTTGTTGAAGAGCAAAGCAATAGCAGGGGCTAAAGATCTGGAGGCTTTTTTGTAGATTAAAGTTGGTATCTCCTCAAGGGCACCAGACTTGGTTTTAAGGGAAAGGATTATCTCATTGACGTCAGCGGAATTAATAGGCTTTAGGTACAGAGACTGTGGATAGTTCCCTGTAAGATAGTCCTTAATGTCAGTACTGGAAGATGGAATATCATTAGCAAGGGATGAACCAATGGAAGATAAGAATCTATTGAACTCAATAGCAGAATCAGAGGCTGAAAGCTGACCATCGTTATTAGACAGGAGAGTCGGTTTGTTATTTAAAGACTTCTTTGATCCCAATATTTGTGAAATTGTTCTCCAAGTTTGTTTAATGTTGCTCTCTATTTGGGTAAATTTATCTTCGTAGTATTTAGTTTTGGCTCGTCTAATTATCTTAGATAGCAATAATGAGTAATTCTTTGAGAATTCTTTGGAGACAATTCCTAACCTATACTTCTTCTCAAGATCATGTTTTTTATTAATAGATTTAAGTATTCCCTTTGTAAGCCATGGATTGTTAAGCCTTTTGGTTGTGACTTGTTTTGTAAGCATAGGACAGTGGGTATTATAAAGGCTAAGAGTTTTTTGAAGAAAAGATTGAACTGCTAGGTTGATGTCCTCTATGTTACCTAACTCGGACTCCCAGTTGACATTATCAGTAGCAGTTATAAAATTGTCTATAGCAGTTTCATTGTGTAGTCTAAAACGTATCTCTCTTGACTCAAGAGGTGGTTTGCTAATGTTAGTTAAGAGAAATGTCGGGTAATGGTCTGTAGTGCTATCGGTGATTATACCTGAAGTAAGCGGAGAGGTTATGTTTGTCCAGATGTGATCAAGAGTCGTGGCAGTGCTATCAGTGATTCTAGTAGGTCTAGTGATTAAGGGTATGAGGAAGCAGGAATTCATACAGTTGAGGAAGCTAACAGCAGTAGGGTGTTCTGGCTCGCAGAGGTCAATATTAAAGTCCCCTGCGATAATTAGGTGGTTTTTGTTCAGTCTGTTATCAAGTATTAGATTTCTAAGGTTTGAGTTGAATTCGGACACATCAGTGTTAGGAATTCTATAAACTGCACCCACAGACAGGATAGACTCGGCACTCTTGACTCTGAAGCTGGCCAAGATATACTCCCCATAGCAGTCTCTAGTTCTAATTTCTTTTAAGCACGTTAGTTCTTGGTGGTAGTAAAGAGCAGTGCCACCACCTCTCTGAAGTTGACGACAGTTGTGAATTGCTGAGTAGTTAGGCATGTTAAAGAGTTGAGTAGTATCCTCTTTCAACCATGTTTCAGTAAGTATAATAAAAGAGAATTTGTTGTCAATAGCTTCAATCAAGGCACTAACATCATCGAAGTGTTTACCTAGGGATCTAACGTTCAAATTGATTACAGAGATATTGTGATTATGAGTTAATACATTGTTTACATCATGTGCTGCAAAATATCTGCAATTTAGATCATTAAAGTGATTATTGTCATAGATAGTGGAAAAGAGGTTAAGTTCTGGGTCTATACTTGACTGCATAAAAAAAGCTGATTGCAGGAAAAAACAAGAAAAAAAAAATATACACAATACTGTACAAAACAAACACAAAAGGGGCTTACAGGGGTACAATGGAGTAAGGGAGTATGGCTAGGCTAGGAAACCTAGGTAATAAATGAGATTAAAGAAAAAACATATAAACATGGACTATACAAAACACAAGATATAGATATACAAAACAAAAATATAAACAAGACTAAACAATACAAAAACAAATTGAGCAAAAATGAAAAATGAGGTAGATTGCTTACAGGTACTCTCAGGTACACTGTAAGTAACAATAGACAGATAATATATATCAATATAAATAAGAATGTCACGATACAATAAGATAAGCAATTACAGGAACAGATGAAAAACAAATCTGCTGTAAAATAAAAAGTAATTATAGCAAAACACAACAATATAATAATATGACAATACAATAAGAGCTTACAAACTATTGAGTCTGCTAAAATAGAGAATAATTATGGCAAGACACAACAATAAATGCAAGTAAACAAAAGAATTGAAACAATTAGAGGTAGAATTAAGGTCACTAGATAGCCATGGAGGATACACAAGTTTGGTGGAGAGAACAAAAAATCAGTAGAGACTGTCAAGATGAATATACAGAAAAATTTGACAAATGATAATTGTAAAGTAAAATAATCTTAAAGATAATAAATTTTATTAAGCTTAGTTTTAACTTATAATTAGTATGAACTTAATTAAAAGAACAAAAATGAGATCAATAATTGATTTCAATAAATGACATAGATCAATACAAATAAATTTAAAATATAAATGGAATAGGGTAAGATTAGATTTAAGAGTAAAATTTTACAATGAAACTGAGGTAGATGCTTGCATAAGTGCATGGAGACTTGATGGATTATATAGGAAATTATATGAATAAGAGAACATTAGGTAAATGGTAAGGCAGAGACAGCACCTTAGACAAAGTTAGATTAAGTTAGGTTAGGCTCAGGCACTGAAAGAGTAATTTTATGTACTGGCATTGGTCGGGTTCAGGTTTTCCGATATACCACAATCACTTAAGAAGGCCAGGAGTTGTTGGTCACATTTTATTTCATATCTTTTTCCTGTACCTTCTTTCTTCGCAAAAATCGTACCATTCCTAGTGAAGCACTGCTTGATAAGACCAGGTTTTTGTTTGCGAATTTGGCGCAGCCTGTAGAGGAGGGATCCACGCTGCTTTGTAAGACACTCATTTATATAGAGGTTGGTTTTTTGCTTAGCAGCTGATTGTATGAGGTCAAACTTCGCAGAGGGGTTTGCAAGTTTGATGAGCATTCTCCTACTGTTACGGGGATTGTTTTTATCTATCCTAATACCCGATTTGATTTGAACATTGACACTGATCTTTGAATTAATTAGGGTGTTGGCTATGTTACAGCAATCCTCACCTTGTTGTTCATTAGGTAGATCAGTAGAGCTAATTATCAGGGAGTCATGAAGTTGTTGTTGCTCTTGGTCATCTTCGGAAGCCGCCTGGTGAATCTGAAGGAGATTGATCTGTTTTTCCAGCTTTTGAAGGAGGTCACTTTGAGCTTGGAGGGTTTCTTCGGCCTGAATCTTACGTATTTGATCCATTGCACCATTTGCAACAGTTTGTATGTTGAGAATTTCTTGGTTGTTGTTCATCGACGATTCAAGGAGGCGGTCTATGGTATGTTGTTGTAACGGTTCTATTGTTACGTAAAGTATGGTGACAAATAAACACAGACACTAAGATACTATATATATATTTGGTCGAATATACAGAAGTACACCGGTGATACTTTGGTGTGAGTTGAGCGCACTGAGCGTCGGTACAGTATCTCGCAAGTGTCTGCTCTAGACCACACTTGAAAGTAGACTAGCCAATGTTCGCTACACCGCTGCTTATATGCTCGGGCAACACCTCACCGTGTTGCCCGGGCAACGCCTCACCTCATTCATCTCCAAAGGTTGACAGGAATATCAACAATGCATTTGGAGCGAGTATATTATTGGGATAATCTACTCGCTACAGAACTCCCCCTCCCAGGGGATGAAAGGAAAAATACTTGATCAAGGAACTTAGCTGGTCGGCGAATTGTACGCCCTGCTCGCGTTACATAACCATCAAAGTTAACTTCCTCCTCTTCGCTGATGTCATCTAACTGGGGTCGTAGGGTGGGAGGTCGCACAGGATCGTCCGTCGTCGCAGGATCAGGTTGTGGTGCGGCTGGTGACTGGGGTTGTAGGGTGAGAGGTCGTACAGGATCGTCCGTTGTCGTAGGTGGCGGTGCTGCTGGTAACTGTGGTCGAAAAGTGAACTGCGTAGTCGGCGGATGTGTCTCTGGAGGGATGTCTGGGGCAGCGTCACAGTGTGCTGGTTTAAGGCGATCGATGGAGATGTTTACCCGCTGTCCTCGGCGTTCAATGGTGAAGAACTTCGGTGTTCGAGAAACCACTTTAAATGGTCCTTCGTAAGGTGACTGTAGAGGGCGTCGAACAGCGTCGACTCTTACAAACACGTGTTCAGTTGTGTGGAGCTCATGAGGCACATATGTAGCACGAGTTGTCGGTTGGCGTGGTGGTGTAGGCCGAATGTTTGTCATGGCCGCCCGTAATTTCTGGACAAAAGTGGGGTCTGGGGGTGTGATAAGTGGCGTTGGGGTTAAGAATTCGCCCGGAAGCCGCAGGCTAGATCCGTATACTAAGTCTGCTGCCGAGAATCCACTGCCCTCCTTCGTGGCCGAACGGATGCCAAGCAAGACTAATGGAAGGTTGTCGATCCAATCATCAGGGCGTGCTTGAGCTCTTAGGGCAGCTTTTAGTTGTCTATGAAAGCGTTCTACCATTCCGTTCGACTCAGGGTGGTATGCTGTGGTTCAGTTATGTGTGGTGCCGAGGAATTCCATAAGTTCCTTCCATAGATATGATTCGAACTGTCGTCCTTGGTCGGTGATGATGACAGAGGGGCTGTCAAAACGGGCGACCCATCCAGAGAGGAAAGCCTGGACCACTGACTCAGCTGAGATGTTGATTAATGGGATTGCTTCCGGCCATCTGGAGAATCGATCGATGCAGGTGAGTAGATAAGAATATCCTCTTGCCGACGGTAATGGTCCAACGATGTCTACATGCACCACCTCGAAACGGTCAGAAGGTAACGGAAACTGTTGAAGAGGGCTCTTTGTGTGACGATGTGTTTTCGCTCGCTGGCACTGGAGACATGAGCGAGTCCATCGTCGAACATCGGCATTGATTCCTGGCCATACAACACGCTCCGTTAGTAGTTTCTGGGAAGCACGTACTCCTGGGTGTGCTAGGGAGTGAAATACTGAGAACGTTTTCCAGCGAAACTGGGCAGGAATGTAGAGCCTAAGTGCTACCGTCCGTGAGGTGTCACAGATTATCCTTCCGCCACCTTCCATGGGAATCTCGATGAACCGGAGAGCTGTGTCAGATGTTCGTAATCGCTGCAGATCAGGGTCTTCCCGTTGGGCCTTACTGATTACACAATAGTCCACCTGAGCTGGGTTTGTCACGACGTGGTTTATGGTGGGTCGAGACAGTGCATCGGCTATGACATTATTAGTTCCTTTGACATGACGGATATCCGAGGTAAATTGGGAAATAAATCCTAGGTGGTTGGCTACTCGAGGAGAGTGAGCATCACCCTTGGCCGCCAGCGCATAAGTGAGAGGTTTGTGGTCTGTGAGGATGTGGAAGTTTCGCCCCTCGAGAAAGTGCCGGTAATGTTGTATGGCTGAGTAGATGGCGAGCAGTTCCCTATCAAAAGTGCTGTACTTCTCTTCAGTGGGTGACAGGCGCGCTGAAAAGAATGCAATTGGGCGCCATTCTCCTTCAACGAGTTATTGTAGTACAGCACCAATTGCTGTGTTTGAAGCGTCGGTAGATAGATTGGTGGGAGCGTCAGACACTGGGTGTGCGAGCAAGGTGAATTCCGCCAGCTTGTGTTTTATGTCGGTGAATGCTGTCTCTGCCTGGGGAGTCCACTCCAACGGAAGACGGGACGTGAGTTTCCGACCTCGTAAGAGGTCGTATAAGTGTCGCAAGATGTCCGAACAATGTGGGATGAATCGATGATAAAAATTCACTACACCAAGAAAATCTTGCAACTTCTTTGGAGTAGATGGGCGCGGGAATTCCTTGATTGCCTCGATTTTCTTCTCTAGTGGTTGGACCCCTGCTGCTGACACACGGTGTCCCAAGAAATCCAGCTCTGGAACATGGAAAATACACTTCTCAGAGTTGAGCTGCAAGCCGAAGTTGCGCAGACGGGTGAGAAGGAGTCGGAGGTGTAGCAGATGTTCTATTGGTGATGTACTGGCCACCAGCAGATCGTCAATGTAGGCGTAGCAAAAAGGAAGGTCCTTAACTACTTGGTCGATGAAGCGTTGGAATGTCTGGGCTGCATTCCGTAGACCAAAAGGCATCCGGACGAATTCAAACAGTCCAAAAGGTGTTGTGATCGCTGTTTTCGGAATGTCTGCCGGTTCCACAGGGATCTGGTGAAATGCCCGCACAAGGTCAATTTTCGAAAAAACGGTTGCATTGCTCAATCCCTGTGAGAAATCCTGGATGTGTGGTATTGGGTAGCGATCCGGCAGAGTGCGAACGTTGAGAGCCCTGTAGTCTCCGCAAGGGCGCCATTCCCCTGGGGCTGTTTTCGGGACCATATGGAGAGGTGAAGCCCATGGACTGTTCGAAGGGCGGATTATTCCCGCCTCCTGTAGCATATTGAATTCAGCACGTGCTACCGCCAGTCGTTCCGGTGCCAGGCGGCGTGGTCTGGCGAAGGTAGGTGCTCCCGTTGTAGTAATGTGATGCGTAATCGTATGTTGCACTTCAGGTCGAGGGCTGGCGGGTTGGGTCACATCTTTGAATTCATCCAGGAGTGCTTGAAGTTCCGTAGATGCGACTGGGGTGACGATGTTAACTTGTGTAGAGGTACTAGGAGAGGCTCGAAGTACTGCACCTGCGGGATCCACCATAAGTCGATGGTGTTGCAGGAAATCCCATCCAAGAATGGGTTGTTCCACATCCGCTATGAGGAAAGTCCACGTAAAGCGACCCAGAGAGGCGAACTCGAGAACCAGGGCGCGGGTCTCATATGTATCATATGTATGGACGGACGTACCATTGGCGGCTCGTAAGTCCAAACCAGGAGTACGGGTTGGTTTGACCAGTGGGGGAGGCAACACGCTAGCTGCTGCACCTGTGTCAACGAGGAAACGGCGTTTGGTTATGACGTCAGATATGTAGAGCAGTGTAGTGTTTGAAATGGCGGAGTCACTGGCCGTTAACAGTCCCCGCCGAAGTAGTTTCCCGACCAGGAACAAGGAGCCCTACAGTTGCGGGCTTGGTGTCCGAACTTCTGGTGGTAAGAACAAAGCTTTCCCCGACGTTCTCGCTGTCGCCTAGAGACTGATACTGGATTCGCATGGTACGTTTTCCCTGGGTGGACGAAACGCCGGTTCTGGAGGACGTCGAGTTGTTGGGTGTCTGTAGTCTGCTGTGTATCACTGAGGTGGGACAATATAGTGTTATCAGACGTCGTATGAAGCCGGTCTGCCAGTGTAGCCAGCTGGGCTAATGGGGTGTCGTCAGCCATACTGAATAGGGCCGGTTGAATGTGTTTTGGACAGAGTTGTATCCACAGTGATCTCACAATCTCGCTGGGGGCTGGGCCAGTTGCAGTATGCATCACATACTGAATATGCCACAGAAGCTGAGCTGGTGTTTTGTCTGCTAATCTTGTGTCAGTGAGGAGTTGGTCCCTTTGTTGAATGCGGCGTTTCATTGCTGCCTGTAGAAGAGCGGCCTTCAATGCAGTGTACGTCCTGGTGTCCGGTGATGGCGCGGTGATGACAGCGGAGGCAGTGTGCATAGCCTCCGAGGGAAGTGTTGGCAGGGTACAGGCATATCGGGCTTTCTCAGTCGAAATTTCGTGAAGGTCGAAAATAGCCTCCATCTGAATGAACCAAAATTCTGGCTCATCTGCGTTGTATGCTGGAAACCTGGTAGATAAATCCATGGCGAAGACCTAGTTTGTGACTAGGTGTTCTTTTTCACTCACTGGGTCACCAATGTAACGGTTCTATTGTTACGTAAAGTATGGTGACAAATAAACACAGACACTAAGATACTATATATATATTTGGTCGAATATACAGAAGTACACCGGTGATACTTTGGTGTGAGTTGAGCGCACTGAGCGTCGGTACAGTATCTCGCAAGTGTCTGCTCTAGACCACACTTGAAAGTAGACTAGCCAATGTTCGCTACACCGCTGCTTATATGCTCAGGCAACACCTCACCGTGTTGCCCAGGCAACGCCTCACCTCATTCATCTCCAAAGGTTGACAGGAATATCAACAATGCATTTGGAGCGAGTATATTATTGGGATAATCTACTCGCTACATTGTTGTCGGGTGACTGTGTCTTGGAGGGCCAAAATAGCTTCTGATTGCATTTTCACAAGGTTGTGCAGTTTCTGGAGCCATGGATTACTTCGGAGAGGTTTGAAGTTTAGACAGGGAGCCATAGATTGAGTGAATTCTACAGCTAGAGATTCGAGGTGAGTTGAAGGGGGGGAGTGAGGAGGGGGAGCGGATGCTGTGTTTACCAACATCGGCGAGGGTTGCGGCGTTGCCAGTGTTTCATTCAGATCTCTAGGAGTAATGGAACCAGAGCGAGAGGCACCCCTACCTTGCTTGTTGTTATGTTTGGGCATGTTTTCGACGAATAGATTCTTGGTAGCGTTTCTAAAGGTAGATACTTGATGAATTATAGTAGGGATGCCAATCGTATAGGGAACACTTGGCAGAAGGGTCGTAGAAAGGCAGGCGAAAATTGGTTAATTTTGGTTGATTACTGTTGAGGTTCACTGTGAGTTATGGCATATTAAGTCTCCATGCACTTAACTCGTGCTTTCTGGTTTTCTTGTCGAATAGTGGACCTCGGGAATACCAAGTAGTTAAGGTATTAGTGAGACTCGGATCTTCCACTAGCCCAATACAAGCGGTAGTAGTAGATAAACTTCCTACAGACCTGCAGGTCACAGGGTTAGCTCGCACTGCGAGACATCTTAGACGAAACCGCATGAGGCTAGCAGATTATAAAATAAATTCTGACTGCCTCACTGATGTTGGAATACTTATAGGCGCGGATCGTTATTACAAATTTATAACTGGATGCACTAGACAACACGGAATGAATTTGTTGTCGTCTGCAGGAGGCAAATTGCTTACGGGACCCGTGCTTTTCAGACAAAATCCTGCGTCCACAAACCAACAATCTAATAACATAATAGTGTTGTGACTAGGCTTGGAACAGTCACCCCTACGTTTCAGAGAAATATCTGAGGATATTGAGTCTGACCCACCAATACATCGTTTGTGGGATTTAGACACTTTAGGTATTATCCCTGAACAACCAAGCCCTGATGATACGTGGACTTACCAGCAATATCTGGATACAGTTGTCTATGAAAATAAACAATACTGGGTAAGACTCCCATGGAAGTTGGATCATCCACAACTTCCAGTAAATTATTTTATGGCAGCCTCACAATTGCACTCTCAATTAACACGACTACAGAAGCAGCCCGACAAACTGAACATGTATCGTCAACTCATCCAACAACAACTTAACAGTAAATTTATTGAAGTTGTTGATAACGATGACCGAAAAATAGGTCATTATTTACCTCATCACGCTGTGGTGAAAGACTCATTGACAACCCCTATTCGTATTGTCTTTAACTGTAGTGCTAAAGCAAAGCCAAGCAGTGTCTCCTTAAATGAATGTCTCCAAACGGGACCTAGCCTAACACAAAGGCTGCATGATGTGCTGTTACGATTTCGCACTGGTATTTTCGCCTATACTGCTGATATCAGCAAGGCTTTCCTCCGAGTAGGTTTACAGGAGGAAGATCGTAACTACACAAAATTTCTCTGGATTAAGGACCCACTGGATCCTAACAGTGAAGTCATCACATATCGTTTTGCCTCAGTATTATTCGGAGCTACGTCCTCACCGTTTCTTTTGCAAGCAACATTAGACACGCATTTGAGGAAATCAAACAGCCCCTATAAGGCAGACATTAGCGACAACTTGTACGTCGACAATTTCCAGGGAACAACTAATGATCAAACTAATTTGGTAGAAATCTACCATGAGGCTAACCGTGAGCTATTAGGAGCCAATATGCCACTACAGTCATGGGCCTCAAATAATGAATTACTCAACCAGGTAATAGAGAAAGAATTTCCAGGTTATCAGGTACCCAATCAATTAATGGTTCTGGGTGTGGAATGGAACACCAGTACTGACGAGATGAATGTCAAGTCAGTACAAACTGATAACTCAACCCTTACCATGAGAACACTGCTCTCGTTTGTCAGTCAACCATTTGACCCTTTAGGCCTACTTAGTCCTATATTAATAAGGGGCAAACTCCTAATGCAGGAGTGCTGGCAGAAACATATGGGATGGGATGATCCGTTACCAAGTGAGTTACAAGCTAAATGGCAGATACTAGCAGCGGATTTTAATCAGTTAGGTGTTTTGAAATTTCCTCGTAATGCTTCAGGACCAAACTTACCCACCAATTTGCACGTTTTCTGCGATGCCTCTGGCAAAGTATATGGCGCAGTAGCCTACTTAGTTAATAGTGCACAATCAATTTTGCTCACATCTAAAGCAAGAGTTGCTCCCATTAAGAAGAGATCTTTACCTCAAATGGAGTTGACTGCATTGCTGGTGGGAGTAAGATTGGCTCGTTGCCTGGCAAAGACACTCAATAATATCCACTTTGGTGAGATTGTCGTGTGGTCAGACAACGAGGTAGTCTTACAATGGGTAAGAAACAACAACAACAAGACTCCCTACGTCAGTAATCGTGTTAGGGAAATTCATGAGTTATCTGCTGGATATAAATTCAGACATGTTCCTACTAAGGACAATCCTGCAGATTATTTATCTCGAGGGTTAACACTAAAACAACTTATCAAGTCTTCGTTGTGGTTCAATGGACCTTCATGGCTTGTTGGTGGTCAGTGGCCCAAACAAAAGCCACAAGTCATAGTGACCAATATCACCACTCCCATGAAAGAACCAGAACCTCAACGAATCTTAGCCATTGATCCTCACAATTATTCTAGCTTAAGCAAGTTATTAAGAGTGACTGCACATGTGTTTGACTTTCTTGCTAAGATAGGAATTCGACATAAGTTTCCCAATCTTATCCTCTACTGGATCAAACGTGCACAGCAAGAGACATATGGAAGCGAATATGAAAATCTTCAAGACAAATTAACTAAGTCTCTAGGTATCTGGTATGATGCCAACACTCATAATATACTAAGATGTGGAAGACGTTTGCTTCATGCAAAAATTGATTTGGACACGAAGAATCCAATTCTTCTACCTCGCCATCACATCATCACTAAACTTCTTGTTTTACATCATCATCAATATGGTACTTTACATGGTGGAGTGTTAGATACTCTCACCGACCTTAGACAAAAGTACTGGCTTCCTCAAGGTCGTCAGACAGTTAAGTCAATAATTAAATTCTGTGTAATCTGTAAAAGATACGATGCTAGAGTATGTCCTTACCCAGGACCTCCACCACTCCCTGAAGAAAGAGTGGTTCATCTTCGTCCTTTTGAAACCACTGGTGTTGATTACACAGGAGCCTTACTTCTCACTGGCAACCCAGATAATATACCAGTGAAAGCATACATTTGTCTCTTTACGTGTGCTACAACCAGAGGCAAACATTTAGAAGTCACTTCAGACATGAGTGCTGAAGCCTTCATCCAGGCCTTCCGCAGATTTGCTGCTCGCAGATCTTTTCCCAAATTAATGATATCGGACAATGGATCCAATTTTGTGGCAGGAGAAGCTTGTTTGCGAGAAGTCTGGAATCATCCAGAAGTACAGTCAGACCTACAGAGACGACAATGTCACTGGAAATTCATAGCACCGAGAGCCCCTTGGCAAGGTGGGTTCTATGAGCGAATGGTAGGCACAGTCAAGAAGTGTTTAAGAAAAACTTTACACAGACAAAAGGTCAGTTACTCAGAACTCCAAACTATTGTTGTGGAAATCGAGGCGCGAGTCAATAACCGCCCAATAACCTACCTGTCTGATGATTTCACCCAGAGAGAACCTCTGAGTCCCTCACACTTGATCCATGGAGGTCTACTGAGCCCTCTCATCCCTTTAACCGAAGAGGACCCTGTAGACCCGTCACATGTGACCAGAGGTAACTTGGTGGAAAGCTACCAGCATCTCTCAAGGGTTATTAACAGGTGGAATGAGGTGTGGACTCGAGAGTACCTCACAGCTCTACGAGAGTACCACTACGGAGCTTCGAGTCCTTACAATAAAGTGCAACTAAAACCAGGGGACCTAGTACTAGTCGACAGTGATGGACCAAGGTCAGAGTGGCCCATAGGCAAAATTGTTGCCATTCATCCAGATCATCAAGGTGTCCTGAGAGTAGTGAAAGTTTTATGCCGAGGCAACACTACTCTAAAAACTTTAGAGAAGCTGGTTCCTCTTGAATTGGCTGAGCGAGAACATCAGCCAGATCCAGTTTCTCCAGTAATTTCCGAGGACAGTAATTCTGAACCTACGAACAACCGCCCCACTAGAGCTGCTGCTCAACAATGTAGGCGTAAATTACAAGCCTATTACAGCTCTGACCAAGAGTAATTCCTTTTACATCCACTTTAGATAACTATGATGATACTGTGGAGTGATGTCAAGTAACCAACCATTACGTCACTATGACCCAGGACTTCCTCTCACAGTAGATTCTGTTGTTTGAATTGTGTGATTTAAAATCTTTAATTATTGAATAGGCTATAAATAACATTATTTATCTAGAGTACCTGAGAGTTTGCAGACTTAGGGATTTGTAATATACCCATTACATGTCATAGCGACACCAGTCTCAGAGTTATTGCAAGCTTTCTTAATTATTAACTTTAGGTAATTCATAATAACATGTTCTATTTGACATGAAATTAGCAAGACTTAAGTTTCTTGTGTGTCCTTGACAAATACGAGACATTCGTTATGTGTGTACTAACATACTAATATTAATACCAAATTCGGGATAGGTGTCAGTACTCCACATTACACTATGACCCTATAACTCTCCCCCCAGAGTTATGTTGGAAATTTCCAACACTAAATACAACACTGTTGTATTCTCATTAATTATTACTAAATCTACTAATCCTTGTAGTGATTCAAACTAACCAAACGTAGAGTTCACATGTACTAATAATTACATCTGTACAATAAGGCTAGAATTCTTACATCACCGGACGCCAGTATTGCATCAGATTCCATTGTAATAAACACATTTATATCCAGTGTGTCTGAGAATTGAATTTGATTCTCTATAAAACAACGGTGTTCTGTGTCATAATTAATTACAGATAAACTGATCCCCAACTAAAGCCAAATAGAGCGTTTATAGTTATAACTGTTATCTAGTAATAAATTTAACGTCACGCGTGAATGCCCTGGAGAGAATTTAATTCATCTCCATTGTCCGTTTACCATCATAAAATGGGCAAATAATAATATTTAACTCCTCTGAATAATAAACCCATCCTTATCCGAGCATTTCAATCACAACTGTGAGAAATGATAATATCCGTAATAAATAATTTGTGTAGCAAACGCGGGACGCGGAGCAGGGCACGGAGACGCCATTACCCCAGCAACCAGGGTAGACGCTATCAAGAGCTTCAGAAGAAAGTCGCCACTGTGAGGTGTGAAGAACCTTTGCAGACATTCATTTCGCTGGTGTCAGTGTCATTTTACACGACGAGTTGAATTGTCAAGAGATTTAATTTGACATTCGACCAGAACCTGTTAAATTTGGTTCCGTGTAGTTCAACGTGACCGGCCAGTGAAACGCGTCAGCATCTAGGCTAGGCTAAACACCATGTGTTCGTTATTACGAAGCCTGAACCTAGGACGCGAACTGCGGCAAGCCTTAACTTACACAGTGCCCATATTAGCTAAGTACCTTTATCCTTATTTGATGCATCATCTAGGTGGGGGTTTATAGCTGGGTAGCTTGTTGTGACGCAGTGACAATAAAAAACCACAGGTTAATATTTACTCTCAGTATTTAATCCAAATTTCTTGAACATAGATGCCTAGCAGCTTAATCTGTTGCTACTGAATATAATTTGATTTGCAGCGTGTGTGAAGAATTCTCCGAGCTGTCATTTCCCGTGTTAATCATCTCCCAGTGTTCCATGACGAGTCCAGGAGAATCAGAGGATGAGTCGTAACTAACTTCTAGGAAATCGTCTTCAAGCTAAGACTCTTTCCGTATTCCTTGAATTCTATTATCTGTATTCCTTTACATGCAGAACATTGTTTCTTTGGATTGACATGTGTTTATTATAAATATCAATTCCCATGTTCTTAATCTATGTTCTTATTGGCGTTAAAGATAATGATTCTCTAAATGATCATAGGATTAGATTATTACATACTGGACTGGTGTACGAACCACACTAGTTCCTGGACGTATTGAGTTCCAGTAATAACCCCCCAATGTAGGTGTTTGAGGCTTTGATTCAGTTAATTATACAGCCCATTAATTATATAAGTGATCATATTCTCTAGTATTTTATCCATAGTTACTGGTTCATCTAGGAATTTTCTAATGATCATATTTCCTTAGTTTCCCTCTTTACTTTAAAAGCGGGTGGTCCTTCGTAATTGATTTTCATTATATTAAGTTTTAAATAAATCGAGTCAAGCCCCAAATGTCCCACACCGAGAGCCTCCCCCTGCGGGACCTGCAGGGGATTATCGGCAAACTGCAATTTGCCACGTCAGTCATACCGGGGGGACGGGCCTTCCTCCGACGACTCCACCCGCTCACACGAGGTGTACAACGTCCCTCACGCCTCTGCCTGCTGGACGCGGAGGCGAAGCTCGACTTGGGAGCCTGGCACACTTTCCTCGGCGCATTCAATGGGATAACGGTTTTTCCACCAGACGGTGGATGGGGGTGCGCCACGGCCCTCGCGATGTGTGCGGACGCTTCATCCAAGGGTTACGGACTCACACTCGGAGCGACCTGATTCAGGGGTACCTGGCCTACGGACTGGAGCCGGCTCAACATTGCGCTCCTCGAACTTTACCCCTTCTACATGGGGATATCCATCTTTGCACCAGTGTTAGCAAACAAGAGGCTTGTGTGTAAGGTCCGACAACGCTGCTGTGGTAAACGTGCTGCAATCTCTGTCCGCCAGGTGCCCCCTCCTCATGCAACTGGTCCGGCCACTGGCAATCCTCCTCCTCACCCATAATATTACGCTTCTTCCATCACACCTCCCGGGCAAGTTAAACGGGGTTTGTGACGCTCTTTCCTGGTTGCAGGTACTGCCGCCCTCGTTCCTACGAGACGCAGGACTCGCCGAGAAGCCAACCACAGTCCCGCAGCACCTTCTGCCCTGCAACTTCACCCTGAAACTGTAAGGACGCTGCTCGACTCCCTGCAGCCCGCGACACGGCGCACGTATCAACATAAGTGGGCGGAGTACGTGGCGTGCGTATCGAACGACAGGAGACGGGAGTGTCCCTTCGAGGCCTCGTCCTCGACACTGGCGAACTTCCTGCAGTTGCTGCTGTCTTGGGGCTTGGCTTTGCGCTCTCTCAGCGCTTACCTCGCGGCGATCGCCTTCATGTTCAAGCTGCATGGTAGGGAGGATCCTACTCGCCAGTTCCTAGTCACACAACTGCTTAAGGGAGCGCGCAACAAGGCCCAACGGCTCCCCGCACGACGATTGCCCATGACCAGACGACTACTGCATCGACTACTGGGGGCCCTGCGAGGTGTCTGCTGCTCAACTTACGAGAAGACCTGCTACCGAGCGCTCTTCTCCCTCGCCTACGCCTGCCTCCGGCCAGGGGAGGTGACCTATGCAGGGAAGGGGCAACACACGCTATGCTTGGACCAGTTAACTTTATCACGGACGGGGATCGACATCGCGTTTGCCTCCTACAAGCACAGTGCAGGTCGTACCCCCACTTTAAACCTGAGTGCAGACCCCTACAGCAAGTACTGCCCGGTCCGTGCCATGGCGAACTGCATAAGACGACGGGGCATGGAACCAGGACCTATATTCCTAGACGAAACGAGCGCCCCAGTCACCAGACAAGATTTCACACGGGTGCTCCGTGCTGCCATTCGAGCACTAGGACTGCCCCCAAACGATTATGCTCCGCACTCCTTCAGAATCGGCAGGGCCATGCAGATGTCCAAGGATGGCCTGGCGCCGGCAGCAATCAGAGCAGTCGGCAGGTGGAAAAGTGATGCGTTCCACTCCTACGTCAGGCAAGACGTCATTCCACTACCTAGATAAGTTACTTCTGCGGCCAGTGGGCACCTCGCCCTTCCGGGGGTGGGGGATCGGCTGTGCTGGCCTGCGGAGTGGGGGTGCTGCACCGGATCCCCAAGTCTAGGGCTGCCCGCAGCTACTTACCATATGTCAAGTGCTCACTTGTAGTGCAAGTTGGGGGTTGCAGACTTTACATGTAAACTAGGCACTAGCATATCATTACCCCTGGAAATTCTTATCTATTCTTTTCTATGCCCTCTGTGTATGCAGAATATATTTTATACATACTGTACTGGCTGTGCCACTCAATTAACTCTGGTGTTGTCTTTAATTATAGCATTAAGCTGATTGCGAGTACTGCAACATTCCTTCAGCTAACTGGCACTAGGCACGGTTAATGTGCTACGACTTATTTCCTTAGTTGCATCTTTGCAGTACTGGCATTCTACTCAGTCATGTTATACGACATCATTTATATTGTGGTACAGCAGTTGCTCTGTATACATTATTTAATAAATTAAGGTCCCCCCCAATCCTGGCTTGTCCAAAAGACCAAAAGACACAAAAATGGAATCAATACAGGAAGAGGCCGAACACCCAAACATACCAGTGATACAAAGATGCGAGAAACAACTACACGGCAGTGAGGAGAGAGGCAGAAAGAAATTTTGAAAAAGGGATTGTAGACAAATGTAAAACATAACCAGGTCTATTCTATAAATTCATAAACAACAAATTGCAGGTAAAGGATAATATTCAGAGGTTGAAAATGGGAAATAGATTCACGGAAAATGAAAAGGAAATGTATGAAACATTAAACGAAAAGTTCCAAAGTGTGTTTGTACAAAATGAAATCTTCAGGGAACCAGATACAATAAGAATTCCAGAGAACAACATAGAGCACATAGAGGTGTCTAGAGACGAAGTGGAAAAAATGCTCAAGGAGCTAAATAAGAACAAAGCAGTTGGTCCAGATGAAGTTTCACCATGGGTTCTGAGAGAATGTGCACCTGAGCTCAGCATTCATCTTCAACAATTTTTCAGGCATCCCTCTTTACAGGAGTTTTTTTTTTTTTTTTTTTTTTTTGAGATATATACAAGAGTTGTTACATTCTTGTACAGCCACTAGTACGCGTAGCGTTTCGGGCAGGTCCCTGGAATACGATCCCCGCCGCGAAGAATCGTTTTTTCATCCAAGTACACATTTTACTGTTGCGTTAAACAGAGGCTACAGTTAAGGAATTGCGCCCAGTAAATCCTCCCCGGCCAGGATACGAACCCATGACATAGCGCTCGCGGAACGCCAGGCGAGTGTCTTACCACTACACCACGGAGACTTCTCATCCGTGTTGTAGCTGATGTGTGGAAAAAGGCTAACATAGTTCCAATCTACAAAAGTGGAAGCAGGGAAGACCCCCTTAATTATAGACCGGTATCATTGACAAGTGTAATAGTCAAAATATTGGAAAAAATAATTAAATCTAAATGGGTAGAACACCTGGAGAGAAATGATATAATATCAGACAGACAGTATGGTTTTCGATCTGGAAGATCCTGTGTATCGAATTTACTCAGTTTCTATGATCGAGCAACAGAGATATTACAGGAAAGAGATGGTTGGGTTGACTGCATCTATCTGGACCTAAAAAAGGCTTCCGACAGAGTTCCACATAAGAGGTTGTTTGTTCTGGAAACTGGAAAATATTGGAGGAGTGACAGGTACGCTTCTAACATGGATGAAAAATTTTCTGACTGATAGAAAAATGAGGGCTGTGATCAGAGGCAATGTATCGGACTGGAGAAATGTCACAAGTGGAGAACCACAGGGTTCAGTTCTTACACCAGTGATGTTTATTGTCTACATAAATGATCTACCAGTTGGTATAGAGAATTATATGTACATGTTTGCTGATGATGCTAAGATAATAGGAAGGATAAGAAACTTAGATGATTGTCATGCCCTTCAAGAAGACCTGGACAAAATACATATTGAAAATGATATTGAACAAAATAAGTACATGGAGCGCCACTTGGCAAATGGAATTTAATGTTAATAAATGCCATGTTATGGAATGTGGAATAGGAGAACATAGACCCCCACACAACCTATATATTATGTGAGAAATCTTTAAAGAATTCTGTTAAAGAAAGAGATCTAGGGGTGGTTCTAGATCTATCACCTGAGGACCACATAAAGAATATTGTGCGAGGAGCCTATGCCACGCTTTCTAACTTCAGAATTGCTTTTAAATACATGGATGGCGATATACCAAAGAAATTGTTCACGACTTTTGTTACGCCAAAGCTAGAATATGCAGCAGTTGTGTGGTTCCCATATCTTAAGAAGCACATCAACAAACTGGAAAAGGTGCAAAGACATGCTACTAAGTGGCTCCCAGAGCTGAAGGGCAAGAGCTACGAGGAGAGGTTAGTGGCATTAAATATGCCAAAACTAGAAGACAGAAGAAAAAGAGGTGATATGATCACTACATACAAAATAGTAACAGGAATTGATAAAATCGATAGGGAAGATTTTCTGAGACCTGGAACTTTAAGAACAAGAGGTCGTAGATATAAACTAGCTAAACACAGATGCCGAAGAAATATAGGAAAATTCACTTTCGCAAACAGAGTGGAAGACGGTTGGAAGAAGTTAGGGGAGAAGGTGGTGGAGGCCAAGACCGTCAGTAGTTTCAAAGCGTTATATGACAAAGAGTGCTGGGAAGACGGGACACCACGAGCGTAGCTCTCATCCTGTAACTACACTTAGGTAATTGTTTTTTCTCCTCGATCAGAAATGGCCACTGCTTATTTTGAAATAAGCGGGGGAATTCTGGGAAGGAGAAAAAACATTTACGCAGCACTCTGTGAGAGCTGCGTGCGCCGTGAGAAGGGGGGGGGGGCACATTTAAGCAAACGCATGAGGAGTTTCTCCCTCAGTCCTCCACAGCTCCGGTCCGCTTCGCTCGAAACACCCGCCCTCCTCCCTTGACTGCAGAACATCTATGCCATTAGAGCTCCTAACGTTTTCTCCTGTGCATACTTTTCTAATATAGAAATTTGAGGAGTGCTGCGCCGGATCCCCAAGTCTAGGGCTGCCCGCAGCTGCTTACCATATGTCAAGCGCTCACTTGTAGTGCAAGTTGGGGGTTGCAGACTTTACATGTAAACGAGGCACTAGCATATCATTACCCCTGGAAATTCTTATCTATTCTTTTCTATGCCCTCTGTGTATACAGAATATATTTTATACATACTGTACTGGCTATGCCACTCAATTAACTCTGGTGTTGTCTTTAATTATAGCATTAAGCTGATTGCGAGTACTGCAACATTCCTTCAGCTAACTGGCACTAGGCACGGTTAATGTGCTACGACTTATTTCCTTAGTTGCATCTTTGCAGTACTGGCATTCTACTCAGTCATGTTATACGACATCATTTATATTGTGGTACAGCAGTTGCTCTGTATACATTATTTAATAAATTAAGGTCCCCCCAATCCTGACTTGTCTTTTCTCCCTGATCAGAATTGATATGTTTGTCCTGCACACCGCTCCTAATCCAGTGGGCAGCGATGGATAGGTTACAAACCTACCTTACACCTATAATGTCAACCCATGTCTGTTATTTTGAAACAATGCTGTTTGTCGATAAAATTGTATTTTTGCTGTTTTTCTGCCAAGTTCCCCCCTTTTTTATTTTTATATTTTTCTCAACACATTTTTATACTTTAATCTCAATTATTATTAAGTTTTAGTCTTTAGTGTTTTTCCTGCTCGAAATGCAAGTTCAAGTTCAAGTATGTTTATTGAGATAAGCAATAAATACATCTCAAAGGGATAGAGTAGCTTAGGCTATTTCTACCCCCCTCTACTTCAAGTCCCTCAAGGGGCGCACAGATGCAGTGAGTACAAATAGACAAATAACATTACAAGAATCCCATTTAACATTGCTGGTTAATATAGTAAGTACAGCATATAATTGTTACACTCTTGGGGCAAAATTCTTGTAGCTCCTAAGTATACTGTCTATCATACCATTATCACACATCCAAACAATTTGATGTGGTACACTATTTATTTCCTTATTTCTATAGTTTTCAATAAGTTGACACTCTAATACATAATGTTCTAAGGTGTGGGCGTGCGGCATACTACATAATTTACACTCCTTATCTTTTTCACTGACATCAACACCGTATTGCCAGATATATTTGTATCCTAATCTTAATCTCATGTAAATTGAATCCTTCCAAGTAGACTTTCCTTTACCATAAGTGAAGGACGAATTTGTATTTATTATTGAATAATTCTTGAGTGTGTTACTACTGTCCACCATTGCCATTCTCTTTATCATTTCTTCATCCTCTTGGATCATCTTGATTCTTGTTTTTATTTGTTTCAAGGTTAACTGACATCAACATCAACAAGAGTTCTTTCAGTGGCTCTCTTCGCTATGTCATCAACTACCTCATTCAACAGTATTCCCACATGTGAAGGGATCCACATGAATCTTACTTTATACCCAGTTTTTTTCTAATTTCTTAACATTCTCTCTACACTCTATCACAATATTCTGATATACTGGGCGTCTGCTATTTAAAGACTCTAACGCTCCTCTGCTGTCAATAAAGAAGCAAGCATTTTTACCACATTTGACTACTTCCTGTAATCCTGCTAATACACCTTGGAGTTCAGCCTGCGTTGAAGAGACATTGTCAGTTAAGCGGCGTCCAATAACAGTATCTACAGTGCCGATGTCAGTGTACTCCCTGATCAAGACTCCACATCCTGCCTTCCCATCCCTAGCTACTGACCCATCACAATATACATGTAGAGTGTTTTCTGTAGGCAATTTCCTAATTATACAATCATATGTTGCCCTCAGCTCTCCTATTTCATACATACTTTTTTTCTTTTGCAAGGGAGTAATTACTACATCTACATTACAATCCTCCCATGGTGGTGTGAATTTTCTCTTGGGCACAACAATACACTCTGTAATAACATCATACTTTATAACATTAGTACATAAGTTATTCATATATACTCTCTTCTTCATCATACATTGTTCATTACTTCCCACTTTTTGAACCGAGAGGATTAATTCATTAGCTCCCACACCTCTCATTAATCTAATGGCAGAGGCTACATTTATCTCTGCAATTTTATCCCCAATACTCTGCAGATTCAACGCCATTCTCATTATCTCAATCATAGCATTTCTTGGGCATCCTAAGATAATTCTTATGGCTTCATTTTGTACCTTCTCCAACTTGCCCATCCTACCTTTACCAAAACAAGAAATGACAGGTGCAGCATAATCAATAAGAGATCTTACAGTACTCAAATATATCATTCGTAGCACAGGGACTCCCACTCCCTTTTCACAGCATGCCAAGGCCTTCAGAGGTTGTAATCTCTTCCGACATGTCTCCTAATTTAATAAGTCAATATTGACTTATTAAATTTGCGAGAACGGGTTGGGTGACACAGGTTTCCGAAATTGTCCAACATTGTTTGAACCTTTGAAATATCCTTGCCCTGAAACAAAATATCATCGGCATATATGATCGGAGTTACCCCATTTGAGTATCTCTCAGATGCTATCTTATTCATTAGTACATTAAACAGGGTGGGACTCAACACTCATCCCTGAGGTGTGCCGAGTTCAAAAGACCTCACACCTGACATACAACCTTGATACCACACCTGAGCCTTCCTTTCGTGAAGATAATTCCCTATCCAGCGCAATAATCTCCCTTTAACACCAAGACCAGCTAATTCATATAAAATAACCTCTTTGTTGGCTTTATCAAAAGCTCCTTGTAAATCAATAAAAATTCTATAATAATCATTTTCATTAGCTAGACATTTAATAATACAATCATAGGTACTTTTTCCTTTGAGGAACTCAAACAAATTACTAGACAGCTGATCACCTATTATATATAAAAGTCTATTTAAAATGATCCTCTCCATCATTTTACAAAAACACGAGGTTAAAGACACAGGTCTGTACTCTCCATTGGCTTTAGGAATAGGGATGATCATAGCTTTTTCCCATTTACTGGGAATACTGCCCTCTTTATAACTAATATTAAAGAGGTCTAAAAGTGGGCTTTTCGTCATAATGGCAAGTTCATTAAGTATTTCATAAGTTACTCCATCCTCCCCAGGGGCGATAGATTTCCCAACTTTAATCGCCGTTATTAGTTCTTCTCTGGTAATACCTGTGCAAGTGACATCACCACTGTTACCTGCTGTAAGTATAAAATCCTTTCTTAGATCTTTCCAAGAATCTAATGACTCTCTCGTTACAACAGGTAATGAACTAAGTTTGGCAGCTTCCGCCCATTTATTTACGAGACCATTTCCAATTCCTTGAGGGTCAGGATGTGCAACAAAATTATGTTTTTTACCCCTTATTTTATTTACGTCTTGCCAGAATTAAATCTTCATAAAATGCTTCTGCCGAAACTGCCTTATAAGTATCATACCAAGACTTAATATGGCCAACAAGACCCCTTAATTCTCCCTCATTAAACTTTAACCTTTTCCTCTGAAGGCAGGCATGCTTTTTATTTAGTTTAAGCTGTATTTGTAATGCAAAATCATCACTTAGCATTTCATCCACAGTAAGACAATTCCCCTCTATGCCCTCAGCATTTATCAAACAAGCATAATCTAATCTCCCTCCCCTCAAATGAGTAGGAGAGGGTTCGCCCAGCAGTTGAACATCTTCATGTTCCTGCAAAAACTGGTATCATCTGCAACCATTCCTATTTGCTTTACCCCTTGATCCTAAAGCTGGATGTCTGGCATTAAAATCCCCTACCACAAGCGTATCTTCAGAAAAGAAGGAATCTGGCAAGTATCTTAAATGAAGGGAGCTATCAGAGATGTATAGATTAATGAAATTTAACTCTCGGTCCTTTAATTGTATCCGCAAGCTAATACTTTCAATACCTCTATATCTCTGTGGGATTCCAGTTATCTCGGCAGGTATGGTACTTTTGACATAACATGAGACCCCCCTAGTTCCTCCATCAGCATATAAGTAAAAACCTCTATAACCATTTAGCCTCAGAATGCTACCATCCCTATCCCCAGTTTCCTGGAGTGCTACTATGTCAATATCCTCTCTAAGAGTATAATAGTGTACATCAGGGGTCTCGAAACTTTTCAATGTAAGGGCCACATTATATATTTCCCATATTTATGCGGGCCGGAGGAATAAAATATGAAAAAAAAACAAAAAACAAATCAGTGCCAGTAATTTAATTTCCTCAAATATTAAAGTATAAACATGGAAAAATTAAAACATATCTTTTTGGAAAAAATCAGGGTAAACTAAATAGATTCCTGCCTTTAGTTTTATGCAACCAAATTAGTGTGACGAATGATACTGTCGTTTTGACTTCAAAATTTCATTAAAATCAGGTTCCAGATTAGATGAGCCAATTGTAAGAATTGATTTCAA
Source organism: Procambarus clarkii (assembly GCF_040958095.1). NCBI lineage: Eukaryota > Metazoa > Arthropoda > Malacostraca > Decapoda > Cambaridae > Procambarus > Procambarus clarkii. Next base: position 29,151,558 of record NC_091190.1, on the reverse strand, counting down.
GTGATCATCAGACAAATTTGCTCGATAGTTAGATTTCACATACTTCATTTTGGAAAAAGTTTGTTCACACAAGTATGTTGAACCAAAAATGGACACAAAACTACAAGCAAACTTTATCAAATTTGGAAACTGATCTGGCTGCAGGCATTTATAAAACTCAATCAGATTTCCTTCTCTATACTTATCTTTCAGTCTGTCATCTGCCTGGAGATCAATAATTTCCATTTGAAATTGAGTTGGAAGATTTTCAGCATTGCAGTCAAATGGATTATGAAAGAGCCTGATTTCATTTGCTTTGGCATCAAGGTCAGCAAATCGCTTCTGAAACTGTTTTTTCAAATCTGAAATTATTTCATTTGCAAATGAAAAAGGAAATTCAACTTTACTTTCTGCATGAAATTTTTCACAACATGGAAAATGAGCAAAATTCTTAACCTTCACCTGGCCTTCAAGTAGCGCAAGTTTTGCTCTGAATGCCTTGACATGAACAAAGTAGTCACTGATCAAATTTGTTTTGCCTTGCAATTTCAGATTCAAGTTATTCATATGACCTGTCATATCTGCAAAAAATGCCAATTTCAAAATCCATTCACATTCTGATAATAATGGCTGAGGGTTATTTTTCTCTGTGAGAAATAAATCAATTTCTAATCTGAGCTCAAAGAAATGCAGCAAAACCTTTCCACAACTAAGCCATCTAACTGCTGTATAATAAGGCAAGTTAACAAACTCCGCATCAATTTCTTTCAAGAAATCACGGAACTGGCGATGGTTGAGTGCATGAGATCTAATGAAATTAACCACAGAAACAACAGGTTTCATGACACAAGACATATCAACATATTTTAGGCACAATGCTTGTTGATGGATAAGGCAATGCAGAAAAATGGGTTTTGAGAATCCTCCAACCTCACAAGCTGTTGTAATTTGCCCAACCAAACCCTTCTTTGTCCCAGACATTGTCCCAAATTTGGGACAGACATTGTCCCAAATTTGTAACAAATTAGATGGCAAATTCCTTGGCGTTCTCATCGACCACAAGCTGAATTTCCAGGGTCACATTCTAAATATATCAAAAAAAGTTTCAAAAACTGTTGGCATTCTTTCTAAGATCAGATATTATGTACCCCGCCCTGTCCTGGTTACTCTCTATTACTCCCTCATCTATCCATACCTCAACTATGGTATTTGTGCTTGGGGTTCTACTACCCAAAATCATTTACGTCCTCTTATTACCCAACACAAAGCTGCTATTAGGACAATATCCAACTCTGGCCCCAGACATCACTCGGTACCCTTACTCAAATCTCTGAATATGTTAGATATTAAGTCACTGCACATTCTCTCTTGTGTATTATACATATATAAAACGCTGAACTGTAATGCCAATCCTGACCTCAAAAGCTTCATTGAAGGTTGTAACAGAACCCATGAGCACCACACCAGAAATAAATACAGTTTTGATATTCCTAGAGTACGACTTAATCAAACTAGAAATGCTCTACAAATCAAGGGACCCAGAATGTGGAATGACCTTCCCAACCATGTTAAAGACTGTACCTCTCTCAACCAGTTTAAGATAAAAACTAAACACTACCTAATAAATTCCCTGTAACCTACCTCACTCCTCTATTGTCAACCCATGTCTGTATTTTTTTTTGTTTAATCAACACTGTTTGTCAACCTATTGTATTTGTGCTGCTTTTTCAGTCATGTTCCCCCTTTTTTTTATCTTTATTTGTATTTGTTCTCAACACTTTTTATTCTATATGCTCAATTAGTATTAAGTTCTAGATATTAATGTTTTTCTTTCCCGAAACGCATTGCGTAATAGTGGCTTTAGGCATTGTATGTACTAGCTCTATCTATATATCAATCCATTAATGTAACATCACTTGTATGTATGTATGTACCTTACCTGAATAAACATATTTATTTATTTATTTATTTAAGACATATTCTTTCCTCCATCAATTGTCACACACTGCACTTGTTTCCATTCCAGGTTATATTCTGTCATAGTTTTACTTACTTCATTGAAAATGTCCTCTCCAGTTGTTGTGGTGTGCATGCTGTGAACTGATGCTAATTCTTGGCTCACATTAAATTCACTATCAACACCACGAATGAATACTAAGAGCTGAGAAGTATCACACACATCAGTTGATTCATCCAACTCAAGAGAATACCAACAAAATCTTTTTGTTTTTTCCTTTATTTGCCGAATTATGTCGCCTCCTAAATCTTCAATTCTACGAGCAACAGTATTTGACCCAAGACTTATCATTTTGAAGAGGTTTACTTTTTCTGGACATACCTCTCCTGCTGCTTCCACTATACACTCTTTTATGATACTACCATCAGTGAAAGGTTTTCCTTTTTTAGCCAACACATAGGCAACTTTGTAACTGGCTCTAGTTGAAGTTTCATTTTCAGATTTTTTCTTACTGAAAACAGCTTGTTGAGAATGCAGACTGTGCTGAAATGATTCAAACTTTTTAGTGCGTTCTGCTCCTGTGATGTGAGAATAACTTGAGCCATGTTTAGATTCATAGTGCCGACGAATATTGTATTCCTTCAGAACAGCAACACTGTCTCTACATATTATGCATAAAGCTTTATCATTTGCTATCACAAAAAAGTACTTTATCTTCCATTCTTCATTGAACCGACGGCACTCAATGTCCACTTTTCTTTTCTTTATCTTTTCCATATCTGAAAACATAAGGGTAAAATAAACGAAATAAATTCTACAGGAAAAAAACAGCTTGTATGTGGTGTTAAAAAGCCAACCCGTTCTCACACAAGACAGCACATATATGACTTAATGCTTAAAGTCAATACATTGAACATGAATTAGTAAATATGTGATATATTCCCTGTTACTTTTTTTACCAAGGCCCAAACTCTTCCTCACGTACCAATTTACGTTTCACAGTACCCGTCCATCAACGTAGACAGCAGAATAGTCGTGATTGGTTCAATTATAATGAAAATTGTAGTTTTCAGGTCCCACATGGGTTGTGAAATTTACCTTCTATTGTCCATGCTCTTAGAATATTACAGATCAGCTACTTCCTATTGAAGGCTCGTAGTTTTGTTTTGAGAAATATTAGTTGTTCTTAGTAAATTATAATAAGCACTAACAATTATTACATAGAATAACAGTCCTTCACCAATCAATATTATATACCATAGTTTGTGCTTTACAAATCTTTAAAGGATGTTTTGTAGGAACGCTAACAGAAAACGATGTTATGTTGGAATGTTTATGGGGTAAACTACTACAAACTGGACGGTATTGTGTCTACTATACCAACTATAGCTAGGATGGGTATATTGTCACCTACCGCCTGTTAGGTGGGAAAGGGGTCCAATACCACCCACAGGATGGGTATGAGGGTCACATCCACCCACAGGATGAGTATGGGGATCACATCCACCCACAGGAAGGGTATGGGGTTCAATACCACCCACAGGATGAGTATGGCGTCCACTACAACCCACAGGATGGGTATGGGGCTCCAACCACCCATAGAATGGATATGGGGCTCCAACCACAAATAAAATGGGTATAGGGTCCAATAACACCCACTGGGTGTGTATGGCGTCCATTGCTGCGCGTCGAGCTCGAAAACCGCAGCATTCATCTCAGAACCATGCCTATTTCACACAGATTCTTTAATAAACGTAAGAGTTTTATATGTCACAAGAAAGATAGAAATATAAGCTTCATTCTAAATACCTTACCATGGGCATATTTAAATTTAAAGCGAAGATACGTGTACTTTTATAATAGCCGAGCTTTGACCCAGGACAGATTGATCGACTGAGCAACTCTCTCTCAGAACAATGTTTATTTCACGTGAATTCGTTAATAAACATATATGTTTTATGTGTCTCGAGAAAGGCAGACATATAAGCTTCACTTTAAACACTTTACCATAGACATATTTAAAGTTCTAATGAAGATACATGTATTTTAAAAATTACGAAGCTCCCACCCCGTACAGACTGAACGACAGAGCAACTCGCTGTCAGATCAATGTTTATTTCACGTAAATTCAATAATAAACACAAATGTTTTACATGTCTTAAGCAAGATAGAAATAAGAGCTTCATTTTAAATATATTACAATAGACATATTTATAGCTCAAGTGAAGATACATATGTTTTTATAGTAGCGCTCAGTAGCTTGTCGGGCATGGAGTGCAGACGCCTACACACTTGCCGATATATTGTATAATTAACAAAGATACGCTAATAAAGCCAAAAATCTTATATGCCTCCAGAAAGACCGAGATATGAACATTATTATGATTGCACCAAATGAAATATATCATGTTCGAGAACAAAGATATATCAATTTTAAATTAAGTTTCGACTCTTGTTCGGGCGAGAGAGATGGGGCGACTCTCGCCCCATCTATTGAAGATTCTGTCCACTAAAGACCCAAAGCTACTCAAACCCTCTTAGCATTATTTAAGTAATGAAGTAATATGGTATATTTACTCACTATAATGTGGGTGCTGAATGCAGAACATGAGAAAACATATATTTACTCCAAACTAATATAATTTCATTATGAAATAAGTAAATAAGTAGCATCAAAGGAAGTCGACGGTCCAAGCGTCAATGTTGTGGAGCGACTTATCCAAGATATATCATTGTTTGGTAAGTGTTTGTTGGCATATCCAGTTGTCGCACTTCTCTGCACAAATTATCACAAATTTAAATTATAATGTTAACAAGTAGAATACGTATTTTTAATAAAATCTAACATAACTAGCCAGAAAACATTTAACATTTATTAAAAAATATATGTTTGGAAGTTAAATCGACTTCATAGGACAATAGTTTTGTTATATATACTCGTTATTCGTTGACATGCGTTCGCTACTTAAACTACCATGTACTGTACTTATGTGAAATCTCCCATGACTCTTCGCTCATCTCACCGAACCCTACAGGCTCTGTGATATATTGTTTAATTAATTGAGATTCACAAATAAAGCTTATAATTGTATATGTTATCAAAAAGGCATAGCTTATTTTAGTTCATTTATTATGCACCCCATACCCATCCTATGAGCGATAGTGGAGTGTTACAGAGGCACATAATGGGCTCAGGGACTGAGCCCCACAATTCATATAGCCAAGCAAGTTATAATCTTGATAAGCTAGTTACAAAAGTCAATGCACATTGTCACATCAACAATGGGCTCGAGTCCGACCACAAGTACAGTTTATAATTTAAGCAACTGACATATATGGAGGGCTAGTGTCACAATTGATATGTTTATCCTACACATAACCCCCTCTCCCCCATCCAATGGGCAGCGGTGGATAGGTTACAATCAAGTCGTTTTTTGCGTTTTATTCAGAGATTAGATCTTATTGGGTGAGGAAAGATATTCATATTTTAAAGAAGGCTTCTTGGCTGATACTCTCCATTGATGGAAAATATACAACCTTTTGAAAATAAATGCTAGTTTGATCTAGATATTGTAATTAACGAAAGTATTTATGTCATCTGAAAGGTAGAAATATAGGCTACATTTAAAATCCTTTGTCATAAATATAACTGAAGTGAAAACGAAGATATATGCGTTTTGATAGTTACTTGATGGCTAGCTTTGAGAGTGTGAAGCCCTGCACACCAGCCAATAAATTGTATAATTAGTTTCCATATATTTTAATTAATCTTAAAAATCTATATGTCAGAAGAAAGGAAGATGTAGCCGTTAATGTGACAACATTTAAAAAAATATATATCTCTCAAGTTAAATAAATAATACCACCTTATCGCCGGTGTCCGGACACATGAAAACTACCTAGGTATCAGTATCCAGCCAGGCGGGGATCACAGGCTGCACAATACTGATAAATTATGTAATGCACTACTTGTGGTCCATCTCGAACCCATTCATGATGTGACGACTTGTTGTAATCCACAAGTTAGTAGGAATTATTAGCTAGAGGATCATTACTACAACACTTAACGAATGATGATTGAAAGTACATGTAAGTAGACAGACTATGGATCACATGTCTAAGAAAGGTCAATGGATTAAGACCGAAGCTGTTTAGCCAAATTAATAATTCCTGGAAAGAGGAATTATTCTTCGTCAGGCTTCTAGGATCAAGGTTACCGCTCTAGGGATAAGGTTAATCGGATTATACCTTCCTCGAGAGGCGTGGTGAAATGATTGAGGCCATGGTTGGCTGGAGTGAGTCTGGTTGTGGAAGTTGAACTAGCAAGTCCTCCGAGGTCTCTGTTTGTGGCAGCAGCGAAGTGTAGCAGACAGCTATGCGAGAGCCTGTTGTGATCTTAGTGACCAAGTTAAGTCTGCAGTATGTGAGTATTGAATGTAAGACTAACCGGGTGTGGAGCGTTGTAGTAATCATTCCGTATTAGGGACTTAGGCGGAAGTTACGAGTGTGTGTGGTGATCGCGGAGGTCAAGTGGTCTATGGGTATTGGAAGTGTATTGACCTAATAGAGTATGTTAATATATTATTATTTATCAGAGTCTATTCTTTGTAATTAAATGACAAAACACGACGGCCTTTAAATACCTTCCATATGTTCATTCATTGTGTTCCAGTACAAACCTAGTGGTACGCCTCAAGGGTCTGGTGTGTGTAGGAGTACACGGTGGTAGTAACGGTTGCTGAGGCAAGGTGTTATGTGTTGTGTATTCGCTGTGTTCGGAATGAACCGGGGTTCAGCGTCACGACATATTTGGTGGCAGCGTAAACAGGTTTGGAACACTTTGAGAGATGAAGGAAGTGTGTTACTGGTTTAGTTGGTGAGGGAATGTTCGGGAATTGGTAGACGTCGGGTTGTGTTCAGGACGGTGGATATTGGAGTGAGGAAGGGAAGGTGTGTGGGCCAGTGAGTGGCCATAGTGGGGTGTGGGGCCAAGGTGTGTGGCCAAGTGGAGTGGCCACGTTGTGCGGCAGGGAAAGGTCTCCTAAGGGGTGGAAACAGTAGTGTGGGGAACTGATAAGTGACGTTGTTAATGGTGGCTTAAAATTATAAGTGATTCTAGTGAGATTAAGGGAATAAGGCCAAGTAAGGTTACTGTACGGCAAAGCGTCAAGCTGGTTCATAAACGAGCACATAAGGGGCGAGTAGCCATGACGGGTACGGGTAGTAATAGGGGCGCCAGTGGCCAGGCCACGAGTAATGTCGGTCAGGGTGAGAGTGGTGATAACACGGCGGCGTTGCTTACGGCGCAGGCGGCAGCGTCAGAGACAATTGGGCAGGTTGCACAGTGGTTGAAAAATGTGTTGAGCACGCATGAGACGACTAGTGCAGGACCTAAGGTATATGGAGACATACCCACGTTTTGGGGCGCCAAACGGGATTCGAAAGGTCAGTTACTGACGGATATTAGAACATTTTTCTTTGCTCTAGAGAAGGCGACTAGTGTGGGGTCATGGTCGGACCAGGCAAAGATTGCATTGGCATATTCCAAGGTGAAAGGGGAAGCAAAGACCCTGCTCAACTCGGCGGAAATTAGAGAAATAAATAGTTATAGCGAGTTTAAGCAGGAACTGATAGATCATTACGATGTGCAGCACGATGCAGTAGAACTAAAGGCTCAGTTAGCTGCACTTAAACGAGAACCAGGGGAACAATTAAGGGCGTTTGGCCATAGAATAAGACTCTTGGGTGATGTGATTGAGCGGACGGAAACGCAGTTCACGGGGGTAGTAAGAGATTCTATGCAACGGAGTGTTTTTTTCGGTGCATTACCGCGGGAAAGTGCGTTACACTGCAGGGAAGCTAAGTCTTTTAAGGAAGCGGTGAAACATGCAGTGTTTTGGGCGGAGAATAGCCCGACACATAAACTGACAGAGGATGACATTTTCAAAGAAGTGTCCCCTAAGGAACAGACAAATCTTGCAGACACGCAAGAGAGACAGGCTCAGCTCTGGGCCCCAGTAGCTCAGCCAGTGGAGGATGGACCCACGGCGGGGGTCACACATTCCAAGGGCAAGGGACGAGGTACTCCTCGACGTAACAATAATAAGGGCTGGGAGCCAATTAAGGGTGTTCCAGGGACACAATACGAGTGGGGTGTCGTGGGGACCCCATCAGGGTACTCGTGGGCAGCGAGGAGGCTATAATCAAGGGGCACGTGGAGGCAGGTTCACCCCTGCTCCTCCACGATACTCGCCTGCTCAGGGAGCAACAGGAATGTACCACCAGAACCAGGGTACCGGTAGAGGGTATCCCCGGGGAACGGGGTACACTGCAGGTAAACACGAGCCAGAACGACCTAAGCAGACAAAAGTGTGTAAGCTATGTGGTGACGGTGGTCACTTGGACTGGCAGTGTAAGCTTTTTGTTCCGCCTAATTACCCAGTGTGTACAGTAGGGGGTGGCGGACAGTGGTTGTGTACCGTCGGGTCGGGTCATCCCATAAAGGTGCATTTACGGTTAAAGGGCACTATCTATACAGCCTTGGTGGACACCGGTGCTTCCGTGTCCATCATGAGTCGTAGCGTGTTAGGATCAGACGTCAGGCTGATACCTAACAACAGGAGATTAACGGCGGTGGGGGATAATGCGTTGCGGGTGTTGGGTGAGACAACTGTGGATTTCCAGCTAGAAGATAGATGGTTTAAACATAGTTTTGTAGTAATACAGGATATAGGGCTGAAACATACCAACATTATCTTGGGAATTGATTTCCTCGAAAAATACTCATGTACCATAGCGTTCAGCGCAAGGGGGAATAAATTGGTATGTGGGGGTCAAGCGGTAGACGTTAACAAGGTGAGGAGTAGAGAAGGAGTAGCAGTAGTAAGGGGTAACTGTGGTAACTCGGCTGGGGACCAGAATATACAGTGGGCAGTCACGGTACCCAAGGATGTCACCATTCCGGGAGAAGCATCCTTAGTGATTAAAATGGCATGTAAAGCCAAGGGAGTAGACGTTGTGCAAATTGAGCCATTGGATAATCCAGCAGGGTTGGTGGTAATGGAGACTATTGAAGACATAAATGAAGGTGTAATTCGGTTGAGGGTTTTTAATCCCTCTCGGTGGCCAGTCACCTTGAGTAAGCATGCACAGGTAGCGTGGGGGCACCCTGTGGAGGAGATTATTACAGCCATGTCAGTAAGCCAGAGTGAGGGCGATGAGGATAGAATGAATAAATTAATGGGAATAGTGGATAGGATGTCCATGGAAAGGGAGGTTAAGGAAGCCTTAAGGGGCTTAGTCAGGGAGTTCCCGGATGTTTTTGCGTTGAGAGGGGAACCCCCAGGGTGCATTACTCAAGGAGCACATAGAATTGACGTAGAGGGCGCACATCCAGTATATACGAGAGCATATAGCATACCAGTGGCACACCAGAGGGAGGTGAAAGAGGAGATAAGCCAGCTAAGGGAACATGATATCATTGAACCATCCAGTTCACCGTGGCACAGCCCTCTCGTAGTAGTCAGGAAAAAGAATGGGGGAGTGAGGTTATGCGTAGATTTCCGCAGAATAAACAAGCTGACGAAAGACGAAGCATACCCATTACCAAACATACAGGACACATTGACACACTTGAAGGGTACACAATATTTTACCACCTTAGACCTACTCAGTGGGTATCACCAGATACCGCTGGAGGGAGAGTCGAGGGAAATCACAGCGTTTAGTGCGTGCAACAACGAGCTCTGGCAATATAAACGACTTCCTTTCGGGTTGAAGTCAGCACCTGCTGTGTTCAGTAGGCTAATGATGAGTGTGTTATCGGGGTTGATAGGTCCCACAGCGTTGCTGTACCTCGATGACGTAATCGTGCTGGGAAAGTCATTAGAGGAGCACATGCATAATTTGAGGAAACTCTTGCTAAGGCTGAGGTCACACAACCTCAAAGTGAATTTCGATAAATGCAGTTTTTTTGGAGAATCGGTAACATTCCTGGGTCATACAGTGGGCCGGATGGGTATCAGTCCATTGCCAGATAAAACCAGGGATATTCAAGAGTTCCCAGTTCCACAGAACAAGAAAGAGTGCAAATCTTTCCTGGGGTTGGTTAGCTATTATCGGCGATTTATTAAAGATTTTTCAAAAATTGCAAGACCATTACATCAGATCAGTGGACTTGCGGAGTTCGTGTGAGGGAAGGAACAACAGCAGGCGTTCCAGGTACTGAGGGCTGCTGTCAGCTCTCACAGTATCTTGGCGCACCCAGATTTTAGCAAACCATTTCTGGTGTATGCGGATGCTTCTGGCGCAGCGATAGGTGGTGTGGTAGCTCAGGTGGATGAGCGAGGACGGGAGCGTCCCATTGCATTTTGTTCACGAGTACTATGTCCTGCAGAGAGGAACTATAGTACGATTGAGAGGGAAGCGCTAGCGATCACATTCATATTACAACGGAACCGGTACATCTTGCTTGGACATGAAATTTGGCTCAGAAGCGATCACAAACCCCTTAAGTATGTGTTCGAGTCCAAGGAGCCTTGTCAGCGACTGGCACGGTGGGTTACCTCGCTCTCAGAGTTTAACATTACAAACTTTGAACATGTACCAGGGAAAAGCAATGTGGTCGCTGACGCGTTGTCAAGGTGTCACAATGTAGCAGTGGTGAGTGAAAGGGGGGAGGAAGATGTGTCGTGGAATGTGAGGGAGTTGATACGGAGTCAGGAAGGTCACCCCCTGTGGGGGGAGGTAAGGAAGTTTTTGAGGGGTCAGCGTGCGGAGTTGAGGAAGTCACTTCCAGCACCAGTGGATGAGTTTATGGTTGAAGATGAGGTGTTGTATCATCTTGGTAGGGTTTCGGGTATACGGTCTGAACCAGTATACCAGGCAGTCTTGACACTGGAGTTCCAGAGGACTGCAATGTATCTGTGTCATAACATCCCAGCAGCAGGCCATGGAGGGGAGTCCAAGACGTTGCAGAGGGCACGTCAAAGGTTCTATTGGCCATCCATGGGTAAAGATATCAAGGTCTATGTAGCCTCTTGTGACAGTTGTCTGAGGTACAAGGCACATAGGTTGGGGGCGGAACCTTTGCGTAGGTGGCCGGATGTGAGTACTCCCTTCGAGAGAGTATACATAGATCTCATTGGGCCGCTACCACAAGCTCATTCAGGGGCGAGGTACATATTTGTAGCAGTGGATGCACTCACACGGTTCACTGTGGTGAGTGCACTCCGTTCTAAGTCGGCAGAGGATGTGACCCAGGCCATGGTGGAAAGTGTGTTAACCAGGTTTGGGGCTCCTCAACAAGTTGTGTCAGACCAAGGGTCAGAGTTTATCAATCAAGTATTTCAAAGCATCGCGAGTGTGTATCAATTCAAACATACTCCAGTGCTGGCATATCGACCATCGGCGAATGGTTTGGTTGAAAGACACAATGCTGAAGTAATCAGTATTCTGCGGCATTTGGCTGCAGATGATGTGCTTGCATGGGATCAGAGTTTGTCGATGGTGGAGTCGGCGCTCAACACGGCGTTCAATAGGTCGGTGGGAGAAACCCCGCATTTTTTGTTGCATGGGTTCGATCCCCGACTTCCGTTCACGACGTTCACAAGCAAGAAACCGCCATGCTATGCGTTAGACTTCAAAAGTGTTGTCTGTAGGCGAGCAACCAAGGCATTTGACTTGGTGAAACTACATTTAAGAAAGTCGACAGAGGTAGCAGAGGCATATTATAATGCGCGGAACAAGGTCCAAGCAAAGGTGATCAATGAAGGTGATAGGGTATTCGTGAAGCAGATGCACGCTCAGGCAGAAGGTAAGTTGGCACCCAAGTTTGTGGGGCCATGTCGGGTAATTAGCAAAAAGAATGCAGAAGTGAAGGTTAAGGTGCTAAACACAGGGCATGTGTTCTCCTGTCACCCAGACCGCGTCTATACACTGACCGGTCAGGCAAGTGAGGAGCCATACCCTACGGGGAGTGTTCCAGGGGAGAGCACACCAGCGGCTGAGAACATAGGTAGGGGTACGAGGAGTTGGCAATCAAGGGTAGATAACACAGAACAGCCTTCGCAGGACCGAGGACAAGGTCCACAGGCGACGGTGACACATCGCTATCCGACCCGCTCTCGTGGGGTCATGAACACAGAAGGAGCATAGTATGTACTGTAGAGTAGTGCATGGCCATGGTAGTTTTTGTAGAGTATGGGGTGTGTGTAGAGTGTGGTGTGTAGTGGTGCATGGGCATGGTAGTTTTGTAGAGTGTGGGGTAGTGTGTAGAGTGCGGTGTTGAGTGGTGCATGGGCATGGTAGTTTTTGTAGAGTGTGGGGTAGTGTGTAGAGTGTTGTGTAGAGTAGCATGTGTAGTGGGTGGTGTAGTGTTGTGGCGTTTGGACGCCTGGTATGGAGTGTGGTGTTGTGGAGTACATAGCGGCACAGGAGGCCAGGTGGTGGTGGGTACGGTGAGTATCGGTGTAATGAGGTCAGGTGCGTCAGGACGCAGAGCCTGGCTGTTGAGAGACGTGGTGTTATGAGGTCATCAGTGGTTGGGTTGACCAGAGGTGATGGTGTGTCGGAGTGGGTAAGTATTATGGATAAGATTATAATGTAGAATTTCAAAATTTCAGGTGTTGGTGGTTGCAGTGAGCGAGCCAAGTAGATATACTAATTTCTCATTAATTAAGTTGTTACAGGAATGTTACGGCCCTCTCGGGTCGCAACCGAGTTCGTACTCTGATGTTATTAGAGGAAGTTGTATCCGGCCCCAAGCCAGTAGTGGCTTTCAAGGGATGTGATCTGTGACGCAAGTAACTTAAAGGGGAAGGGAAATAAAGGCAAAAACTTAAGATTATAATTATTAAACCATCACCAAATAAATAATATAAGATTACACAGGGGGAAGGGTATTAACACTGCACACAATCGTCTTCTCCTGAAGACTCTGGATCCAAGCTCTTGGTGCTAAGTCATCGGTGCTTTCGTGGCCTCACAACGAATCCTTTGAGAAGCTGAGTCTACCCTGGCCACAGGTCAGCCAAAACACAGGTCCACTGGGGGCACCACCGTGGAGGCCGTCAACCACAAGTCCAGCAGGTCTGCTGGCAGGTTCCGGATCAGCAACGCTGGTCAGGCCACTCCACGAGCGATACTAGGGTAACGCCCTAGTCAAGAGCCTCGTGTGATACCACAAATCACTCCTGTCCTCAATACCCCAGTGGATAATCGTCTCCAGCAGTCGGTCCCGGGTAATCCTTCTACTGCCACTCCACTGGCAGGGTAACACCACAGTGTTCTTCCGGGAGGCGACTCACAGCTGCTACGGCAAAGCACAAGGTATGGGGACGGCTGCCTTGGGTAGACTGACTCAACTTCCCTAACAGCAGTCCCAGGTCGACTCTGTAAGTAGACACGTCATCAATAACAGGGACACACTCAAGCACCTCACTCACAGGCTCAGACACAAACGCCCACCTATCCACTCCATAGATGGCGCTGTCGTCTGAGCACCACCTCACCAGAGGTCAGCAGCGGCGGTGTTGTGAGTTGAACAGGACTGGAAACTGGCCCTTGTGGCCGGTATACGTCGTCCTCACCAGGTGTCGTCGTCCGTTTGGAGGGGGTTTCGGGAGCTGACCCACAGATGGCGCGGTCGTCACTGCTCCGTGCTCGGACGCTGGATCTGGGTTCGTAACAAGGAATCTCGCTAGAAGCGAGCCAGTGGCAGTATGATGCTTTAGTGACATTAGTTGTGAAATTATTTTAATGAGGTATTTATTGTGATAATGTATGTGTATGTATATACTGTATATTACCTCATCGGCACCATTACTGAGTGTTAGGCATGAGAAGGTCCCCCGGGATCATGTCACAGAGCTTCAGGTAGAGTAGAAGGGAAGCTATGAGGCTACACTCAGTTATTCTAGAAAAAAAAGGGGGGGTGGAAGTGAAGCCAACGTGACGTTATAGGCGAAATTCGCCCCCTGACATCAAAGCAAGGATAAGGGCCAGCTGCAATGGTTTCGCAGCTGCGCTCAGGCTATATACGGGGAGAGAGTAAGGAGCCGAGGGGGTTATGTAATAATGGGATCGAGCCAGGGGGCTCCGAGGGAATATTTTGCAGGTACAGCGGTCGGGAAGGTGTGAATACAGGTGGACACACTCTGGGCGGATGGGCCTAGACCAGAGAGCTGTGAGGGATCTACAGCGTTCTGGGATTGGTGCCCTGGAACGAGACGTCAGCACAGACCCAAGGGAACATGACCCTGGGGTAGGAATCTCCGTTGCTCTGGAGGCCAGGATCACGTTACCTCAGAGCAACGATGGGACATTGACAACATTCACCAGGCTGGACAGCCTGGGTTTTGTCTGGGTCATGGAGGATCTATGACCTAGCAACCATGGGACACGAAGACAAGAGAAGTGATGCTGCCAATTGTGGAGGAGGCCAGTGAATCATTGTGTGATCATTGTAAGCCCTTATGTTAACAGTACAGGGCAAGATGTTAAATTATTAACTTGTTACTAAGGATGAAGAACCTTAGATATATATGTGTTGTGTATATATTAATGACTAGTGTCATTTCTGTTTAAGTGCCAGCATTCTGGTCCATGTAATTTTATGGTTATGTTTGTATGTAATTATATGTCAGCAGTTTAGGTATATGTGCATTGTTGGAGATGGGAAAAATTATTACAGACTATTTTACCTGTGCTATGATGTGAATATAATGTATATGTTGGAGAAGTGTTGTGAGTCATGTCGGGGAAAATTTTAATTTATTTCATTGTGTGTATGATGAACTTATTGGATGATTTTTTTAGTTGTACACATATGGTGGGTGCATCCTCCAGGTCCTTGCACTAATGGAACCATTGCAATGATGCATATGGGGACATATGCGTGTTTAAGGAGGGGAGTGGTGTTGTAATCCACAAGTTAGTAGGAATTATTAGCTAGAGGATCATTACTACAACACTTAACGAATGATGATTGAAAGTACATGTAAGTAGACAGACTATGGATCACATATCTAAGAAAGGTCAATGGATTAAGACCGAAGCTGTTTAGCCAAATTAATAATTCCTGGAAAGAGGAATTATTCTTCGTCAGGCTTCTAGGATCAAGGTTACCGCTCTAGGGATAAGGTTAATCGGATTATACCTTCCTCGAGAGGCGTGGTGAAATGATTGAGGCCATGGTTGGCTGGAGTGAGTCTGGTTGTGGAAGTTGAACTAGCAAGTCCTCCGAGGTCTCCGTTTGTGGCAGCAGCGAAGTGTAGCAGACAGCTATGCGAGAGCCTGTTGTGATCTTAGTGACCAAGTTAAGTCTGCAGTATGTGAGTATTGAATGTAAGACTAACCGGGTGTGGAGCGTTGTAGTAATCATTCCGTATTAGGGACTTAGGCGGAAGTTACGAGTGTGTGTGGTGATCGCGGAGGTCAAGTGGTCTATGGGTATTGGAAGTGTATTGACCTAATAGAGTATGTTAATATATTATTATTTGTCAGAGTCTATTCTTTGTAATTAAATGACAAAACACGACGGCCTTTAAATACCTTCCATATGTTCATTCATTGTGTTCCAGTACAAACTTAGTGGTACGCCTCAAGGGTCTGGTGTGTGTAGGAGTACACGGTAGTAGTAACGGTTGCTGAGGCAAGGTGTTATGTGTTGTGTATTCGCTGTGTTCGGAATGAACCGGGGTTCAGCGTCACGACAGACTTATAGTGAATTTTGTAACTAGCTCATCAAGATTGTAACTTGCTTAGCTAAATGAATTGTGGGGTTCGGTCCATTCATTTTCTTTCTTTATTATGCACCCCATAATACACATCCCGTGGGCGGTGGTGTAAAGGATTACAGAGGCACATAATCGGTTCAGGAACTAAACCCTCTAGTTCGTTTAGCTAAGCAAATAACAATCTTTTGACGCTAGTTACAAAATTATTAATGTACACATACTTATGCATACATGTACATATTCATACGTATACATATATACATACACATACATATTTAATCACCCCCACAAATACACACATCAGTAATCTTTTGTGTCACAAGTAATTCAACAAGAGGCTCACCACAGTCACTATACAAGGCACTTTACATCTATGAGGAGTCGCACAGTTACTAGTCTTGCTCCACACCCACCCAACTGGGCGGCAGCTTTACAGTCATGTGCTCCACACCCACCCAACTGGGCGGCAGCTTTACAGTCATGTGCGTGCATTACCTACAGTAAGCAAATTTTGGATACTTCGCTAAGATTTCGGGCAGCACATCATTATGAATGAAGTACTTACACATTTCATGG
Source organism: Procambarus clarkii (assembly GCF_040958095.1). Lineage (NCBI taxonomy): Eukaryota > Metazoa > Arthropoda > Malacostraca > Decapoda > Cambaridae > Procambarus > Procambarus clarkii. The sequence goes on along the minus strand of NC_091190.1, from coordinate 29,135,310 downwards.
ACACTATTGATGTTGTTATCTTTAAATTCCGCGATTTTTCACATGCCATTATATAATGACGCAAAGTATGCGAATAGTTCTGCTGACAGAGTTTACATTTAGTCAAATCTACATCATCAGATGTTACAAACTTCCAGAGGTACTTGTAGCCGAGCCTAAACCTAGCAGTGGTAACATCTAGAAGTCTGCTAACATTATTGGATGACCCATAGACGAGCGATTCATCAAAGTTTATACAATATTGTGAAATTGAGAGTCAGTGTAGTAACATAAATTGGTAAATCATAAATATTGTAAGTTAAGAATCTGATGCAGGTGTGTGTGATGGGGGGGGGCGGGGGTTATACCCTTGGTAAGCGAGAGTGGAAAGTAACCTTAGACGTACTGCGGTCAATGTGGGGGGGGGGGGAGGGGGAGGGAGGGTGGGAGAGTCAAATTCACCCTCCAACATCTGGGCATAGTACCACCAGCCTCCACAACACTCCATCAGCCTCCAGCTGGTGCTTGTAGATGCTTCATCTAACCTCACCTATGTCACACATTAACCTACAGTTCCTGTGATATTTAAACCCCTCATCACAGTGGCGTCTCACCAATATAAACTGTATTGAATTTTGTCCCGAAATAGCTATATGCTGACTGGACGTGTATGTATGTATGTATGTATGTATGTATGTATGTATGTATGTATGTATGTATGTATGTATGTATGTATGTATGTATGTATGTATGTATGTATGTATGTAATGTATGCATGTATGTATGCATGTATGCATGCATGTATGCATGTATGTATGGATGGATGGATGGATGGATGGATGGATGGATGGATGTATGTATGTACGCATGCATGTATGTATGGATGTATGTATGTATGTACGCATGTATGTATGTATGTATGTATGTATGTATGTATGTATGTATGTATGTATGTATGTATGTATGTATGTATGTATGTATGTATGTGTGTGTATGTATGTATGTATGTATGTATGTATGTATGTATGTATGTATGTATGTATGTATGTATGTATGTATGTATGTATGTGTATGTATGTGTGTATGTATGTATGTATGTATGTATGTATGTATGTATGTATGTATGTATGTATGTATGTATGTATGTATGTATGTATGTATGTATGTATGTGTATGTATGTATGTATTCCCAATCACGTTAAAGACTCCCCCTCTATCATCCAATTAAAGAGAAAAACAACTATGTACTAAATAATTAACTCCTTGTAACTTTAATTATGCTGACCTTCCTATCTGTATTCAGACTGTGCCTACCATCATTAAAGGTGATTATAACGCTAGACATAGAAATGTGGGTAATTCGCAGTTCAGTAATCGTAACGGCAACCAACTGTTGTCACTATTAGGTAGTCACGATGATGCACAGATTGTGGGTGACCTTGAACCGACGCATATCTACGGAGGTATTCTTGATCTATGTCTCGGTTTCCACGTCTCCCACACTGTGTGCGCCTCGTCAATAGTGCCAGATATGGCGTCTGATCATCTGGCCATATTGGCCACTGTAAACATTGGAAGCTCTATCCTCCCTGGTGGAGTGTTCAAGCGGAAGAGGCTGGCTGTGCCCATCGATCAACGAGACAGTTTTGTTGCCCATGTGTCAGATTGGTGCAGTTCATCTGAGCCTTCATCACTTGAAGATTTTAACAATGAGCTCACAGGTACTATCGAGCACTTTATAGAATCACTTGATTCATCGTCCAGGCCACGTAACCCAAATTACACTGGTCATAGCACTTATGTTTATTATAATGATTCTAAATTGCATACACTAAAACGCACTGCCAGAATAATTGGACTAGCTTGTAGAAGGACCCGCACTGCTGAAATGCTTCGGCTCTTTCAAGCGGCTCTGGCTAAGGCCAGGGAACGTATGGTGGAGCTGAGGCAGACAGACTGGGAAACTTTTGTCCGTGGTCTCAATTCTCACACGCCACTAAGTCGGGCATGGAAGGATATCAACAAGATCAAAGGGAAAAATGCTGCAGAGATCTCGTACCCTAATCCTCTGCACAGAGCAAATGAGCTTGTTGGTGCTTGGGCCACGACTTCCAGCTTTGACAGTCTTCCTCTACCCTCACAGAATGAATTAAATGATAGATATACTGATAGGGCAAGGCTCCTTGACTTCATGCGTCATCAAGAGGATGACTGTGACATGCTTTTTACTGAATACAAACTAGATTCTGCTCTACATAAAGGCAAAGCTACATCACCCGGGGAGGATGGAGTTACTGACGGCATACTGCATATGCTTCTGTTAGTTCCAGGGAATACCTTTCTTCAATTGTATAATATGAGCTATGTAACTGGGGAGCAAATATCCCCAGTTTGCTAACTGTAGGTAGTAACTAAGTGATTGTAACCTATCCACCGCTGCCCACTGGATGGGGGGCGGTGTGCAGGACAAACATATAAATTTTGACACTAGCTCTCCACATATGTCAGTTGCTTAATTTAGAACCTGTACTTGAGGTCGATCTCGAACCCATTGTTGATGTGATGACTTATATTGAATTTTGTAACTAGCTCATCAAGATTGTAACTTGCTTAGCTAAATGAATTGTGGGGTTCAGTCCCTGAGCCCATTATGTGCCTCTGTAACCCTTTCCACTACCGCCCACAAGATGGGTATGGGGTGCATAATAAATGAACTAAACTAAAAAACTAACTGGGGAGCTTCCTAAGTCATGGACCAACAGTGTTATTATTCCCATTCCTAAACCTTACCAGCCGAGTGCTTTTCGCCCAATCTCCCTCACTAATTGTCTCTATAAGTGTCTTGAGAGAATGGTTCTCAACCGTCTCCTTTACAAAATTAATAATATGTTGTCGCCCCAGATATATGGCTTTATGCATGGAAAGAGTGTACATCACTGTATTACCACATTCCTCACCCTGCATACTGATAGGTCATATACAATACAATACAACAATACAATACAATTTTATTTAGGTAAGGTACATACATACAATAAATATTTACAAGGATTGTTTAACTTATAGGTATAGCTAGTACATACAATGCCTAAAGCCACTATTACGCAAAGCGTTTCGGGCATGATAAACTTAAATGACAAGCTTAATACTAATTGAGCATAATGAGTAGAATGAAAACAAGAAATGAAAACATAGATGAAAAAGCAGCACAAATACAATTATGTCGACAAACAGCGCTCTTTAAAGAAAAAAACAGACATTGGTTGACAATAGAAGGGTAAGGTAGGTTACAGGGAATTTATTAGGTATAGCTTCGCTTTTAACTTAAACTGGTTGAGAGAGGTACAGTCTTTAACATGGTTGGGAAGGTCATTCCACATTCTGGGCCCCTTGATTTGTAGAGCATTTCTAGTTTGATTAAGTCGTACTCTAGGAATATCAAAACTGTATTTATTTCTGGTGTGATGCTCATGGGTTCTGATACAACCTTCTATGAAGCTTTTGAGATCAGGATTGGCATTATAGTTTAGCGTTTTATATATGTATAATACACATGAGAGAATGTGCAGTGACTTAATGTCTAACATATTCAGAGATTTAAGTAGGGGTACCGAGTGGTGTCTGGGGCCAGAATTGGATATTGTCCTAATAGCAGCTTTGTGTTGAGTAATTAGAGGACGTAAGTGATTTTGGGTAGTAGAGCCCCAAGCACAAATACCATAGTTGAGATATGGATAGATAAGGGAGTAATAGAGAGTCACCAGGGCAGGGCGTGGTACATAATATCTGATCTTAGAAAGAATGCCCACAGTTTTTGAAACTTTTTTTGATATGTTTAGAATGTGTCCCTGGAAATTCAGCTTGTGGTCAATGAGAATGCCAAGGAATTTGCCATCTAATTTGTTACAAATTTGGGTATTGTTTATTTTGAGATTTATTTGATTAGAGGATTTATTGCCAAACAGAATATAAAAGGTTTTGTCAATGTTAAGGGTGAGTTTGTTGGCAGTTAGCCACAGATGGACTTTATTTAGCTCAGTATTTACTGTGGCATTTAGAGCAAGGGGATCAGGACTGGAGTAAATGAAGGTTGTGTCGTCAGCAAATAGAATTGGTTTGAGGTGTTGGGAGGCATTTGGAAGGTCATTAATGTAGATGAGAAAGAGGAGAGGGCCAAGTATGCTGCCCTGGGGAACACCAATGTTGATGGGTAGGGTGGAAGAAATTGTATTATTCACAGAAACATATTGGAGCCTGTCAGTAAGGTAGGATTTGAGGTATTGAGGTACCACTTTCCTAGATCTTAAGTCAGCCTTTGACATTGCTAACCCACACGTCATTCTGAGAGAACTTGCTAAAAGGAATGTTGGAATGTTAATGTTAAAAATTGTTCAAACTGAAATAAATATATAACACTGTACGGTACAGTTGTGTTTAATTATGTTTTGCGATTCCTTTGGAAAAGGTATTTGTGCACCAAGTACTACTAGGTCATTATGAGATATGCTGAATGTTGTCAATATACCATCTGAATACGCTTCACTTTGCGTTAATCATTGGACGTCCTAATGATTAAGGTCCCCAAAAGGACTTAATCAGACCTCAGTGGATAATTTTACTCTCCCTCTCTCTCTCTCTCTCTCTCTCTCTCTCTCTCTCTCTCTCTCTCTCTCTCTCTCTCTCTCTCTCTCTCTCTCTCTCTCTCTCTCTCTCTCTCTCTCTCAGAGCATCCCCTTATGTGTTGTATGTGGGTGCTGAAGTTCAGTCTCTTGTCTATGTATAGGTGAAGGAACTTTCCATAATTGTTATTGCTAATGTTTACTTGTAATACTGGGTATACATCCGGTGTTCTTACCCTCGACCGTGGCGAGGGTAAGCCGCGGCCGTATGGTCTGAAACCCACAAATATTTACAATGGGGAAGGGGGGGGATAACATTTCCTCTTCAAGCACGCGCACACAAATGAACTATGTTACTTAACTGGAAGCACTCGTACAACATAATTTACACGATTTCTCAGGATAATTATACTTCTTACCAGCATATATACAGTATAGTACCTAGGAGGTTCTCTTCAATGATATCTAAGATAATTAAAAGAACCCAAGCAAACTACTGTGGAAATGTGCAGGACAAACATATCAATTGTGACACTAGCTCTCCACATATGGCATTTGCTTAATTTAGAAACTGTACTTGTGGTCGATCTCGAACCCATGTTGTTGATGTGACGATGTGTTATGAATTTTGTGGCTAGCTCCTCAAGATTGCTTGCTTAGACTTGCTTAGATAAATAAATTGTGTGTTCAGTCCCTGAACCCATTATGTGATAAATTAACTAAACTAAAAACTATAGTCTGGCAACGAAACCTGAACAGCATAATGTAAATAGGGATTAACGAGAAAAAGATATAGGTGAAGAATAACACCAGGTAACTGCGTTAATTACAATATCTAGATCAAACTAACATTGATTTTCAAAAGGTTGTATATTTTCCATCAATGGAGAGCATCAGCCAAGAAGCCTTCTCTTAAATATGAATATCTTTCCGCACCCAATAAGATCTAATCTCTGAATAAAACGCAAAAAAAACGACTTGATTGTAACCTATCCACCACTGCCCATTGGATGGGGGAGAGGGGGTTATGTGTAGGATAAACGTATCAATTGTGACACTAGCCCTCCATATATGTCAGTTGCTTAAATTATAAGCTGTACTTGTGGTCGGTCTCGAGCCCATTGTTGATGTGACAATGTGCATTGACTTTTGTAACTAGCTTATCAAGATTATAACTTGCTTGGCTATATGAATTGTGGGGCTCAGTCCCTGAGCCCATTATGTGCCTCTGTAACACTCCACTATCGCTCATAGGATGGGTATGGGGTGCATAATAAATGAACTAAAATAAGCTATGCCTTTTTGATAACATATACAATTATAAGCTTTATTTGTGAATCTCAATTAATTAAACAATATATCACAGAGCCTGTAGGGTTCGGTGAGATGAGCGAAGAGTCATGGGAGATTTCACATAAGTACAGTACATGGTAGTTTAAGTAGCGAACGCATGTCAACGAATAACGAGTATATATAACAAAACTATTGTCCTATGAAGTCGATTTAACTTCCAAACATATATTTTTTAATAAATGTTAAATGTTTTCTGGCTAGTTATGTTAGATTTTATTAAAAATACGTATTCTACTTGTTAACATTATAATTTAAATTTGTGATAATTTGTGCAGAGAAGTGCGACAACTGGATATGCCAACAAACACTTACCAAACAATGATATATCTTGGATAAGTTTATTTATTTATTTTATTTATTTATTTATGCATATACAAGAAAGTACATAAGGAATGTGAGGATACAAATATGGTAATTACAGTCTTGTAAAGCCACTAGCACGCACAGCGTTTCGGGCAGGTCCTTAATCTAAGAAAATTTTAAGGAGGTAAATACTTGCAAAATTTATAGACAAAAAAATGATAACAGATTACATGGAATGAAAAAAAAAAGAAGATGAGAGAAAATTATAGGTACAGTATATTAAAGCACATAGGTAGCTATGATTGATTGCAATGACAGCTTAAAATGGTAGTTGACAACAAATTGGTAGGCACAATACAGCAGAAACAATATAAGATTGATTGCAATGACAGCTTGAATGGTAGTTGACAAAAATTGGTAGTCACAATACAGCATATGGCTAGCACATAAAAGAAGACAGCAATGAACACAATGATAAGGTTGTTTGATATTACATAAAAATTAGGAGATTGGGTAACACTAGGTACAGAGCAAATTTAAAGCTCAGTGTAGGAAACTAAATAGATGAAGTTAGGTACTTTTTGGTTTTGCTTTTAAATAAGGCAAAAGTTTTACAGTTTTTCAATTCACTAGGGAGTGAGTTCCATAGACTAGGTCCCTTAATTTGCATAGAGTGTTTACACAGATTAAGTTTGACCCTGGGGATATCAAAGAGATATTTATATCTGGTGTGGTGATAATGGGTCCTATTACATCTGTCCAGGGAGAGTTTCAGAGCATGGTTTGCATTTAAGAACAGGGTTTTGTAAATGTAGTTGACACAAGAGAATGTGTGGAGGGAGTTAATATTTAGCAAGTTTAGGGATTTAAACAAGGGAGCTGAGTGTTGTCTGAAAGCAGAGTTAGTTATTATTCTGATAGCAGATTTTTGCTGTGTGATGATGGGCTTAAGGTGGTTTGCAGTGGTAGACCCCCATGCACAGATACCATAATTAAGATAGGGGTAGATTAGTGCATAATATAGTGAGAGGAGAGCAGAGTTAGGAACATAATATCTGATTTTGGAGAGTATACCAACTGTCTTAGAGACTTTCTTAGTTATGTGTTGAATGTGGGTGCTGAAGTTGAGTCTCTTGTCTAGGAATAGGCCAAGAAACTTGCCATCATTTTTATTACTGATGTTAATGTTGTCTATCTGTAGCTGAATTGCATTTGATGATTTGCTTCCAAATAAGATGTAGTAAGTCTTTTCGATGTTTAATGTTAGTTTGTTCGTTGACATCCATAAGTGGACTTTTTTTAATTCATTATTCACAACATTATTTAGTGTATGTGGGTTGAGGTTTGAGTAGATAAGGGTAGTATCGTCAGCAAACAATATAGGTTTGAGAATATTAGAGACATTAGGCAGATCGTTTATATATATAAGAAATAGAAGAGGTCCTAAGATGCTGCCCTGTGGCACTCCAACGGTAATTGGTAGAGTGGAAGAAGTTGTATCATTGATGGTTACATATTGGTGTCTGTCACTAAGATAGGATCGGATGTAGTCAAGGGCAAGGCCTCGGATTCCATAATGCTGGAGTTTAAGTAAGAGGTAGTTGTGATTAACAGTATCAAAGGCTTTTCTTAGGTCAATGAAGAGTCCAATCGGAAACTCATTTTTGTCAAGGGCTGAGTAGATAATGTCAAGGAGACTAATGATTGCATCATTGGTGCTCTTTTGGGACCGGAAGCCAAACTGGCAGGGGCTGAGTATGTCGAATTTTACGAGGTAGGAATAGAGCTGTTTGTAAATAATTTTTTCAAATATTTTTGATAGAATGGGTAGATTTGATATTGGTCTATAATTGTTTATGTCCGCCGGATTGCCTCCTTTATGGACTGGCGTTACTCTTGCTTTTTTGAGGATATCAGGGAAGGTGTGATACTCTATAGATTTGTTGAACAGTAGTGCTATGGGTGGGGCAAGGGCATGGGAGGCTCTCTTGTACACAATGGACGGAATTTCACTGGTGTTCCCTGCCTTGGTTTTTAGAGAATGTATGATGGACACAACATCTGCCGGGCTGATTGGTGAAAGGAGAAGAGAGTTTGAATAGCTGCCTGAGAGATATGTGTTAATATGTGTCTGAGACTGTGGGATTTTACTGGCAAGATTAGCACCAACCGATGAAAAGAAACTATTAAATTCATTTGCCATTTCTAAGTCAGTTGACGGTATACCCCCATCCTTGTAGAGTTTTATTTGGTTATGTGAGCGTTGTTTAGTTCCTAGGATACTAGAGATAGTTTTCCAAGTGCTTTTCATGTTGCCTTTTGCTTCATTAAATCTATTCACATAATATGCAAGTTTTGCCTTTCTTATGATACTGGTAAGCATTGATGAGTACCTTTTAGCTACTTCCTTTGAAACTAGGCCAATCCTAACTTTCTTTTCATATTCATGTTTCTTGTTGATTGAGTTGAGAATGCCACTTGTGAGCCATGGATTGTTTAATCTTTTGTCAGTTACTTGCTTGGTAAGAAGGGGACAATGAATGTTGTAGAGGCTTAGAGTTTTGGAAATGAAGAGGTTAGCTAATGAATTTATATCATGGGTATTATTGAATTCAGAATCCCAGTTAATATTGCAAAGTGCCTCTGTAAGATTGTCTAAAGCTGATTCACTGTGTAGCCTAAATGAAAGTTTCTTGCTTTTTGGTGGTGTTATGTCCATGTTCGCGATGAGAAAGGTAGGATAGTGGTCAGTTGTTCTGTCGTAGATTATACCAGATACAAGGGGAGCTGTTATGTTTGTCCATATGTGGTCCAAGGTAGTGGCTGATGTTTGAGTGACTCGGGTAGGTTTGGTGATTGTGGGGCTTAGCATACAGGAGTTCATGCTGTTAAGGAAATAGTCAACTTGAGAGCAATTTTGTTGACCCAGGTCAATATTAAAATCTCCTCCCAGAATGAAATGGTTTTTGTTGAGATTGTTGTTTATAATAAGATTCCTTAGGTTGTCTGAGAAAGAAGCTATGTTAGTATTGGGAAATCTATAGATGGCTCCAATAGTCAAAGAAGATTTAAGGGATTTAATTGTAAACTGAGCAAAAGTATATTCACAGTAGTCATCTCTGTCACTAATAACACTGTTGCAGATAAATGTATCTCGGTAATATATAGCTGTGCCACCACCTTTTTTATTAGGCCTACAGTTATGAATGGCTTTATAACCAGCTAAGTTGTAGAGTTGGGTATAGTCTTTGTTTAGCCAAGTTTCTGTTAAAATAATGAACGATAGGTTAGTACCTATTGCTGTGAGTAATGCATTTAAATCGTCAAAATGTTTACCAAGTGATCTAACATTTTGGTTATAAACTGATAGACAGGTGCTATTTTGAAGTTTGTTTTTAGCCTGGTGTGCTGTGAAATACTTGCAATAATGATGACCAATGTGCTGGTTGGTGTAGATATGAGACAGAAGATTTTGATCGGGATCAATATCAGTGTGCATAGGATGCAGAGGGATCACGAGTCGCTCCACAACATTGACGCTTGGACCGTCGACTTCCTTTGATGCTACTTATTTACTTATTTCATAATGAAATTATATTAGTTTGGAGTAAATATATGTTTTCTCATGTTCTGCATTCAGCACCCACATTATAGTGAGTAAATATACCATATTACTTCATTACTTAAATAATGCTAAGAGGGTTTGAGTAGCTTTGGGTCTTTAGTGGACAGAATCTCCAATAGATGGGACGAGAGTCGCCCCATCTCTCTCGCCCGAACAAGAGTCGAAACTTAATTTAAAATTGATATATCTTTGTTCTCGAACATGATATATTTCATTTGGTGCAATCATAATAATGTTCATATCTCGGTCTTTCTGGAGGCATATAAGATTTTAGGCTTTATTTGCGTATCTTTGTTAATTATACAATATATCGGCAAGTGCGTAGGCGTCTGCACTCCATGCCCGACAAGCTACTGAGCGCTACTATAAAAACATATGTATCTTCACTTGAGCTATAAATATGTCTATTGTAATATATTTAAAATGAAGCTCTTATTTCTATTTTTTTTTTTTTTTGAGATATATACATGAGTTGTTACATTCTTGTACAGCCACTAGTAAGCGTAGCGTTTCGGGCAAGTCCTTAATCCTATGGTCCCTGGAATACGATCCCTTGCCGCGAAGAATCGTTTTTTCATCCAAGTACACATTTTACTGTTGCGTTAAACAGAGGCTACAGTTAAGGAATTGCGCCCAGTAAATCCTCCCCGGCCAGGATACGAACTCATGACATAGCGCTCGCGGAACGCCAGGCGAGTGTCTTACCACTACACCACAGAGACTGCAGTAAGACATATAAAACATTTGTGTTTATTAATGAATTTACGTGAAATAAACATTGATCTGACAACGAGTTGCTCTGTCGTTCAGTCTGTACGGGGTGGGAGCTCCGTAATTTTTAAAATACATGTATCTTCATTAGAACTTTAAATATGTCTATGGTAAAGTGTTTAAAGTGAAGCTTATATGTCTGCCTTTCTCGAGACATAAAACATATATGTTTACTAACGAATTCACGTGAAATAAACATTGTTCTGAGAGAGAGTTGCTCAGTCGATCAATCTGTCCTGGGTCAAAGCTCGGCTATTATAAAAGTACACGTATCTTTGCTTTAAATTTAAATATGCCCATGGTAAGGTATTTAGAATGAAGTTTATATTTATATCTTTCTTGTGACATATAAAACTCTTACGTTTATTAAGGAATCTGTGTGAAATAGGCATGGTTCTGAGATGAATGCTGCGGTTTTCGAGCTCGACGAGCGATGAAAACTGCCCCTTTTGTAAAACTATAAATATCTTCGGTTTTACTTAAAATATTTGTCTGGTACATATAGATCGCGTTTTTGTCTTTCTTCTGACTAATAAATAATTTTGGTTTAATAAGTCATCAAGATGTTTTCAACAATATTTCACATGTATTTCATGTGAACAATGTATTTCAACAATACAATACAACAAATACACACATTGGTACATTATTGCAAAGGCACTATACTAACTATATATATATATATATATATATATATATATATATATATATATATATATATATATATATATATATATATATATATATAAATTGTTGCAAGTCGAGCAACAAATATTTTACATTGAACAACAAATGAGATTGGAAAAGCAGTATTGCCACCTCTGCTATACAGAAAAAAATAGACCCATGCAGACACACCCTGTGGGTAGTAATGGACCCCCATACCGACACTTTGAGGGGTAGTGGACCCCATAATAACACTATGGGCGGTAGTAGGCACTATACAAACACTATGGGCGGTAGTTGACTTCATAGCGACCCTGTGGGCGGTAGTGGACCCCCTGCCGACCCTGTGGGCGGCAGTGGACCCCCCTACCAACCCTGTGGGCGGTAGTGGACCCCTACCGACCCTGTGGGCGGTAGTGGACCCCATACCGACCCTGTGGGTAGCAGTGGACCCCATACCGACCCTGTGGGCGGTACCCAGCAAACACAGAACGTTTGTGAACGTTTTTAAATGGTGCCACAAAGGTAATACTCTAACATTTGACATAAATACTTATTTCTGACGTTCTTAAAACCAAAGGATATAACTAAAAACATGTATTCTTGAGACAGTTTTTTAAGATTTATGTAAAAATTTAAAAATAGTAGTGAATGCTATGGTATTATAATGTTTTCATGCTTTATATATAAAAATAAACAATTTTCAGTCAACATTTCGTTTTTTTTGTTTACTTTATGTAAACCTATCCAATTTACGTTCTTATAACATAAATATAACATTTATATGTCGTCAATATGACGTTATTTCCACGACATCGTTACGTTATTATAATGTTATATTAACGTATAATTCCGGTATAAAAAAGCCGAAATATATTGAGCTTTATATTTTAAACCTTGTAAAATTGTCGTAAAACTTGGAATATGACACTAAGCATGCTTTATTTATGAAAATATAGAAACACATCAACAAAAACATAAACCACATGTCACCTAGCTATAATTCTTTGTCTTTCTAGAGAATGTAATTTACGCTTTGACAATCTTTCTTCATATGACAGGTTTCTATTTTGGGGTATTAACTTTGTTATCCTCCGCTGGACGCATTCTAGTAAATTTATAACCATGATGTGGATATACTGTGACCAAAAGTGAAGTGCATATATATCTAAATGGAGCCTACCCAGAGGAAGATATATCTGAAGAACAATGAACCGATATCTTAATTATTACTAATGTTTCAATACATAAATCCCAGTGTTCTGTTTGCCTTATTACGAACATTTATTCATTGATTTTTGTTTGTTTTAAATTCTTACTAATCATAACTCCCAGATCCCTTTCATAATTCGACTTCATAATCTCAGCACCATGCATGCATCTAGCTTATATCTTGTAACTCGATCTATCGTCATTACCTATCCTTTAAACCTTACTTTTGTCAGTATTAAACGGCCTCCCCCAATCTTTTGACCATATTTCAGTACCCAATTTAGATCGTTCGATCGATCAATTTAGACCTCCTTGTATCATGTATCATCATACATGATGATAAAATGATACACACTACTGGGTATGCTGATGATATAATGATACACACTACTTGTTATGCTAACATGCAGAACACTCTTAACTCTGTATTAGTCTCATGTCAGGACTTAGGTTTAGTCATATCTCAGCAGAGGAAACAAAGATACTAAACGGGTGTCCACCCAGGCAGGGAGGAGCTGTTCACAAGATGCAACTGTATGATGGCTCCCAGCTTGACTATGTTAACAGATTCAAATACCTTAAAACTTGCCTTGTATTGTCCTTTTGTATTCAAACTCTGTCGTCAGTATAAAGAGAGGCTCCATAAGCCCTCTTGGAGATGTTGCAGGTTATCACTCAGGCTATGGTGCCAATGTTACAATTGTCAAAATGATGTACCTTGCATACATCAGATCTTTAGTGGATTATGCTGCACCTCTGCTTGCCTTGATGACTGAAAGAAAGCTTAAAGGGCTTGAAAACTTGCAGAACGAAGCCTTAAAGATAATCTTTGGATGCCCCTCGTACCACAAAGATACTTAACATGAGGAAGGAACTTAATATTCCGAGCGTTGTTTATCGTGTTACTGAAATTAACTGTCAAATTGGTATAAAAATGCTAAGGCTAGCTCATCCTAACTCTTGCACAGAAGCCTTCCAGAATGTCTTTATTGAAGGTCAACATTGTTTCATGTGGCACTGTATCAAAAGCTTTGCTAAAGTCAAGGTACACAACATCACAATCCTTACCACTATCAACTGCCTCAACTATGCTGGAATAAAAAGAGAGCAAATTTGTTAAACATGAACGGCCATGTGTAAAACCATGTGTTGCGACTTAACCCCATTGATTCTAAATCTTTGATTCCTTTGGTATAGCCATGCCCTAATTCAGCTTAATATAGAATCCACAATATAGTGAGCCTCTATCTTTTAATCAGTCTTTTATGTGGCACTGTATCAAAAGCTTATTTTATGAGTGGGGAGTCCGTATAAACAACTGGGCCTCTACCCCCTTCAATCCGAACTATTTTCCTTGCTTCTTGCACTGAAATGTGTACAAGTCTCTAAACTGATACATTAATTGTGACTCTTTATCATCCTTAATTGCTCTCAACTCTTTAAGACATACTGTAACATGCACGTGTCTGAAGCTAGACACAAATACAACAAAATTATTAATGATAACAAGAGACTTCGAACTAGGTACCTCACAGGAAGGTGTCCTCAGTCCTACCTTATTTAATACCTTAATAAACACGCTGTTAAACTCTTGTTACGGCCCTCTCGGGACGCAACAGGGTTCTCACTCTGATGTTGTTAGAGGAAGATATATATCCGGCCCCAAGCCAGTAGAGGCTATCAAGGGATGTGATCCGTGACGCAAGTAACTTAAAGGGAGTAGGGAAAGAAAGGTAAGAACTTAATATAATATAATATAACCTTCACCATTTAAATATATAAAAGTAAAACGTACACAAGGGGGAGGGGTATTAACACTTTACAAAGGGGGTCAACACTGTAGTCTTCTGCTGGAGACTATGGATCCTTGAAGCTAGGTGCTGAGTCCGCGGTGCTTTCTTCGTGGCCTCAAGACGTGTCCTCTGAGAACGCCGAGTCTACCCTGGCCACAGGTCAGCCACAACACAGGTCCACTGGGGGCACCGTCGTGGAGGCCGTCAACCACACGTCCAGCAGGTCTGCTGGCAGGTACTGAGCCACCAAGGCTGGTACGGCCACTCCACGAGCGATAAAAGGGGTACGCCCTAGACAGGAGTCTCGTGTGACATCACCAATCACCCTCCTGTCCTCAATACCCCAGTGGATTATCGTCTCCAACCGTCGGTCCCGGGTAAATCCTTTAACTGCCACTCCAATGGCAGGTTAACACACCACAGTGTTCTTCCGGGGGGGCGACGTCACAAAAGCTGCAGCAAACTCCACTGTATGGAGACTGGCTGCCTCGGGTAGACTGACTACACCTTCAACACAGTGGTCCCAGGTTGGCTCTGTAAGCAGACACGTCATTAATAACCGGGACACTAATACACCACACTCACATGCTCAGATACAAACGCCCGACATATCCACTCCCTAGATGGCGCTGTCGTCGGAGCACCACCTCACCAGAGGTCAGGAGCGGCGGTGTTGAGCGCTGAACCAGACTAGAAACTGGTCCTCGAGGCCAGTACACGCTGTCCTCACTAGGTGTCGTCGTTCGTTTGGAGGGGGTTTCGGGAGCTGACCCACAGATGGCGTGTTTGTCACTGCTCCAGGCTCGAACGCTGGATCCGGGTTCGTAACACCTCCCCACCAAAAAGAATTTGGTTTGGGGTTCTATAAAAAACACAAACCAAATTAGCAGGGCGACACAACTCCAAATGGACTTACTTATACTATGAACTGGAGTGATGAGGCTGTCTTGTCCACAGAACTTTTCTACTAGCCATTTCCGGCACAACGGGAACTTGCAGATAGAAGGCAATGATCTGCCTGACGTAATCTTCCACACCTTCACCGTCTCCACCGAGATGTTAATCCGGAGCATAACCTCACACCTCTCGAGTAAGGATCGGTGTAGACACGATCTGGGGTGACTCGACACTTCCTTATGTCGTGGCACCGATGATGGCTGACCACAGACGGCATTTCTGGTGCCAGTCCGATGGTCCTTCAGGGAGACAGGAACCTGGAATACAGGGGTCTGATAATTCAGAGTGATAGCGACCGCGAGTAAAACAGTACTTACAGCATACCCTACTAGGTTCACACCTAGTCCCAACAGGGCTGCTTGTACGTCGCAGATGGCATTCACTCTGCCACCGTCAGGTCGACCAACGTTCCGCATAACGCTGCATTGAGGCTCAGCTATCACGCGAGGGGTGTCAACCTGTCGGAAACAGTCACTCAATTTATCACATGTCGTACCTCCTGTATCAACCATTACCTTCCAGGTCCCTTCTTCAACTGCAACACCTGCAGTACAAATCTCCAATCCCTGGGACCTCTTCTCGATGTTCACGGGAGCCATCATCCTTCGGGTCGTCCACTGATCCTTACTGAGAACACAGAGAGCACATAGGAGAATAAAACAAAATACCGATAGGAAACATTTGGTAAGTCGAGGGATAAGTTTCCTGAGCTTGTCATGTCCATAGCCGGCACCATCCACTAGCCTGGCTTGGACCAAAGAGGGCACTAGACCTTTAGAACATACCCCACATACCTCTGACGTCTGGGGAATCTCTGGCTGGTCCACTACACGCTGTAACTTGCCATACCGCAAGCACACCTCAGCCTTCGCTCCAGACTCGTTGGTATCCGTGGGTGTCTGCACACGAGGCCTCTCTTCTAGCTCAGGTACCTCTGCCTTCTTAACCTCATGTTCCTTGTCGAGAGAATCAGGAGACACTGCTAGATAACTGTCGATCTGCGGGGGAGAGGACAAATTAGACATGTTCAAATCCGGGTCTGTCTTTACCTGGACATTACCATTGCCTGTTACCTCAGACCTTGCTGTTCTGGTAGACTCGTCCGCAACCTTGGGATGATTGGTGCTCCAATCGGTCACCAAGTCGTTGGCTAGTACCACGTCAATCCCAGCCACAGGGAGGGTATCGACTACTGCCAACGCACATGTGCCGCTGAAATAAGGCGAGTCGAGATGTACTGGCACTAAGGGGGCGATGTACTGCGTCCTTGGAAACCCAACCAGGACAACCTCTTGTCTGCCGTCCACTCTTACTCCCTCGGGTAACGAGCTCTTCACGATCAGGGACTGGGCTGCTCCACTATCTCTGAGCACTACAATTGATCTACCAGTATGATCACTCGTTACATACCCGGTTGAAGTGTGAGGGGCCAACAAACATGGTCCTTCCTGCGTCGTCGTAGACTGGTTTCCTACTGGTGGTGTAACACAGCTCATCAACATCACCTCCCTTCGTGCGCTGCCACCTCTTCTGCCTCGGCACCTAGCAGCTATGTGCCCTTTCTGCCCACAAGTCCGGCACACCATATTCCTCCTCGGGCTCCGGTGTTTCGGACTGCTAGGGCTTGTTCTTCGAGGGCTACCTGGGGGAGTCTTCTTAGCACTTTGTGGGACGGGTCTTTCTTCTTCGTCGTGAGGTCTGTCAAACCGGCGCTGGTAATTCCTCGGGACGTACTTAGCAGACGGCCTATGAGTCAGGATATACTCTTCAGCCATGGTGGCTGCTGCACTCAAGGTCTCTACCTGCTGTTCCTCTAAGTACGTCTTCAGGTCTACAGACAAACAATCCTTGAAGTCCTCGAGCAGAATCAGCTGCTCGAGGTCTTCCTTGGTCTCCACCTTCCGAGAGGCACACCATTCTTGGAAAAGTCGCTCCTTGATGGTGGCGAATTCGGTGAAAGTGTGCTCTGAGGTCTTCTTCAGGTTTCTGAACTTTTGCCTATATGCCTCAGGTACCAATTGGTACGCCATGAGCACCACTTTCTTCACCATATCGTAATCGCCGGAGTCGTCAAGGGATAACGTAGAGTAGGCGATTTGGGCCTTCCCAGTCAAGACTGACTGTATCATGATGGCCCAATTCTCCCTTGGCCACTCCAAAGAGGCAGCGACTTTCTCGAAGGCTGCGAAGAACTTCGAAACTTCTCTCTCGTTGAATTTGGGGACCATCTTGATATTCCTTACCGGATCGAAACCGCTTGCTCCAGTTTGTCTCTGTCCAGCACCTAATCGTAATACTTCTAGTTCATGTTGTCTCTGTCTTTCTTTTTCTTCTCTTTCTCGTTCTTCTCTCTCTCGTCTCTCTTCTCTTTCTCGTTCTCTTTCTCGTTCTTCTCGTTCTCTTTCTCGTTCTTCTCTTCTTTCTTCTCTTTCTCTCTCTTCTCTCTCTCGTTTCTCTTCTCTTTCTAATTCTAAACGCCTCATCGCCAATTCCTTTTCTTTCATCTCCATTTCTTTATTTTTCATCTCCACTTCTTTATCTTTTAATTCTCGTTCTAATTCTAACTTCTTCCACTCTATCTCGCGATTGATCTCTAGGGCACGCATTTTGACTGTTAGGAAGCTGATATTAAGCTCACCTGCATCACTGTCAATGTCACTGCCCTTATCTTCCTTTTCTGTGGAAGCTATTTCCTCGCCTTCCCTTGTACTAGGAGTCTCGCCTTCCTGTTTCTCTTCTGCCTTCAGGTGCCGGTGAACCTTGGACAAGATCTCCACACGGGAATCACTGGCACGGATCTTGATCTCCAGGTAGGCGCTCACTAGTACAAGTTCCGGTTTGCTCAGATACTTTAATCTGGCAAGACAGTCCACTGTTCAGAAAAGCCTGAACATCGTCCAGATCATCGATGGTAGCTTTGTCTGCCATTGTCACAGATGGAACACTTTGCACTTAACACCTTGCTTACACGTTAGCACTTAACACACCGAGCACTGTTCTACGCCAATATTGCACTTTATCGCACCAAACACTGCACTTGCCAATATTGCACGTAATCACTTCGGGCACCGCACTACCCAATATTGCACTGAATCCAAGCGAACACTTCGCTCTACAATATTGCACTGAATCACTGAGCACCGCACTAGTCAATATTGCACTTAGTCACTCTGAGCACTGCACAGGACGTATAACGTCACAATCGTCACACACAGGGGGAATTATATACAGGGATTACGCCACTTCACCACCCCTGTCAAACATACTTAACAAGGGGACGGATCCCGCTGGGGATGCCAATTATGTTACGGCCCTCTCGGGACGCAACAAGGTTCTCACTCTGATGTTGTTAGAGGAAGATATATATCCGGCCCCAAGCCAGTAGAGGCTATCAAGGGATGTGATCCGTGACGCAAGTAACTTAAAGGGAGTAGGGAAAGAAAGGTAAGAACTTAATATAATATAATATAACCTTCACCATTTAAATATATAAAAGTAAAACGTACACAAGGGGGAGGGGTATTAACACTTTACAAAGGGGGTCAACACTGTAGTCTTCTGCTGGAGACTATGGATCCTTGAAGCTAGGTGCTGAGTCCGCGGTGCTTTCTTCGTGGCCTCAAGACGTGTCCTCTGAGAACGCCGAGTCTACCCTGGCCACAGGTCAGCCACAACACAGGTCCACTGGGGGCACCGTCGTGGAGGCCGTCAACCACACGTCCAGCAGGTCTGCTGGCAGGTACTGAGCCACCAAGGCTGGTACGGCCACTCCACGAGCGATAAAAGGGGTACGCCGTAGACAGGAGTCTCGTGTGATATCACCAATCACCCTCCTGTCCTCAATACCCCAGTGGATTATCGTCTCCAACCGTCGGTCCCGGGTAAATCCTTTAACTGCCACTCCAATGGCAGGTTAACACACCACAGTGTTCTTCCGGGGGGGCGACGTCACAAAAGCTGCAGCAAACTCCACTGTATGGAGACTGGCTGCCTCGGGTAGACTGACTACACCTTCAACACAGTGGTCCCAGGTTGGCTCTGTAAGCAGACACGTCATTAATAACCGGGACACTAATACACCACACTCACATGCTCAGATACAAACGCCCGACATATCCACTCCCTAGATGGCGCTGTCGTCGGAGCACCACCTCACCAGAGGTCAGGAGCGGCAGTGTTGAGCGCTGAACCAGACTAGAAACTGGTCCTCGAGGCCAGTACACGCTGTCCTCACTAGGTGTCGTCGTTCGTTTGGAGGGGGTTTCGGGAGCTGACCCACAGATGGCGTGTTTGTCACTGCTCCAGGCTCGAACGCTGGATCCGGGTTCGTAACAACTCTGTACCGAGCAAACCCAACGTCCACATCATTATAGCTATGCTGATGATATAATGATACACACCACTGGGTATGCTGATGATATAATGATACACACCACTGGGTATGCTGATGATATAATGATTCACACAACTGGGTATGCCGATGATATAATGATACACACAACTGGGTATGCTGATGATATAATGATACACACCACTGGGTATGCTGATGATATAATGATACACACAACTGGGTATGCTGATGATATAATGATACACACAACTGGGTATGCCGATGATATAATGATACACACCACTGGGTATGCTGATGATATAATGATACACACAACTGGGTATGCCGATGATATAATGATACACACCACTGTGTATGCTGATGATATAATGATACACATAACTGGGTATGCCTATGATATAATGATACACACAACTGGGTATGCTGATGATATAATGATACACACAACTGGGTATGATGATGATATAGATACACACCACTGGGTATGCTGATGATATAATGATACACACCACTGGGTATGCTAACATGCAGAACACTCTTAACTCTGTATTAGACTCATGTCAGGACCTAGGTTTAATTATCTCAGCAGAGAAAACAAAGATACTAAATCGGCGCCCAACCAGGCAGGGAGGAGCTGTTCGCAAGATGCAATTGCCTGATGGCTCCCAGCTTGACTATGTAAACAGATTCAAATACCTTGGCCTTGAGGTGCCACTGAATAGTCCTGTTGTATTCAGACTCTGTCGTCAGTATAAAGAGAGGCTCCGAGCTCTCAAGGCTGTTGCAGGTTATCACTCAGGCTATGGTGCCAATGTCAGAATTGTCAAAATGATGTACCTTGCATACATCAGATCTTTAGTGGATTATGCTGCACCTCTGCTTGTTTTGATGCCTGAAAGAAAGCTTGGAGGGCTTGAAAAATTGCAGAACGAAGCCTTGAGGATAATCCTTGGTTGCCCTCGTACAACAAAAGATACTTAATATGAGAAAGGAACTTAATATTCCGAGCGTTGTTGATCGTGTTACTGAAATTAACTGTCAAATTAGTATTAAAATGCTTAGGCTAACTCATCCTAGTCCTTGCACAGAAGCCCTCCAGAATTTCTTTATTGAAGATCAGCATTGTTCCAAATGGATAACAAAAACTGGAACTCAACTCAGAATGTATCAGGTTCATGATTTGTACCAAGAGAAACAACAACGGCACTTTCCTGCACCGTGGGAGGTTACACCCTTTCCAGTTTTAATCCCTCCCTTTCCACCCAAGAAGCAAATTAGAAATCAGCCCAAACTTCGTCTTGAGGCAAAGCTAAACGCCTTAAGCCATATTGATGCTCTGTCCACAGAGCATTCTCTCTCTCAAATCATATACACTGATGGTTCCCTACACCGCACCACGGGTGCAACTGGAAGTGCAGTTGTTCTGACAATGGGCGATGGTCTATACTTTGAGTGGGGAGTCCGTATAAACAATTGGGCCTCTACCTTTCAGACTGAACTATTTGCTTGCTCCTTGCACTGAAATGTGTACAAGTCTCCAAGCTTGATACATTAATTGTAAGTGACTCCTTATCATCCTTAAATGCTCTCAACTCTTTAAGACATAACTGTAACATGCTCGTGTCCGAAGCTAGGCACAAATACAACAAAATTATTAAGGATGGTAACAGAGTCCATTTTATGTGGTCTCCATCTCATGTTGGCCTCCAAATGCATGATAGAGCTGATAAGTTAGCCAAAGAATCTGCCTTTAAAGGAGACGTATGAGTGTAGCCTTGGATTGTCAATGAGCAATCTGAGAGCAGCAGTACACCGAGAACTTCAACAAGATCTTGTAGATCTGAGGCAAAGTGAAATTGACACCAGTAATTCCATCTATCATCATACTATCATGCAAGAGGAGCCACACATCTATGGATCATCCAATAAAATCAGCAGACTTCTAGATGTTACTACTGTTCGGCTTAAACTGTGTTTCAACTCTCTCTGGGATTTCTAATTATCTGCTGATGTAGACCTAACCAAATGTAAACTGGGTCAACAAGCACACCGTCTGTCACTATGTGATGGAGGGCCAAAAGACTTCAATTGAATTGAATTCAGAGACAATTTTATAATAAATGTTCCAGAGATGTTTAAATATTTCATTCAAAACGATCTGCTACCAGAAATCTTAGCCAAATATCCCCTATTTGCTAACTAAGATAAGTAAATGATAAGTAAATTGTCTCGCCAATTATATATACGAGGGAATGATTAAGGGTCGAGGGACGAAATGCGCATTGCTGCCCTCATCTGTGACGTCACAGCATCATTCGCGCTAGTATCAACAGAGCGGCCATTTTGTCGTCAGTGCAGTCAGCGGACAGAGGACAAACGCTTCATGCAAATATTATCGTAAGTAAACACTTATATTTTATTATATTATTAGATTCTAGTGCTGGCTACAGTGCTGTGTATGTGTAGGCGAGGCCGGGCAGTGCTGGTGTATGTGGAGGCGAGGGGCAGTGCTGGTGTATGTGGAGGCGAGGGGCAGTGCTAGTGTATGTGGAGGCGAGGGGCAGTGCTGGTGTATGTGGAGGCGAGGCCTGGCAGTGCTAGTGTATGTGGAGGCGAGGGGCAGTGCTGGTGTATGTGGAGGCGAGGGGCAGTGCTAGTGTATGTGGAGGCGAGGGACAGTGCTAGTGTATGTGGAGGCGAGGCCTGGTAGTGCTATAGTGTATGTGGAGGCGAGGGGCAGTGCTGGTGTATGTGGAGGCGAGGCCTGGCAGTGCTAGTGTATGTGGAGGCGAGGGGCAGTGCTGGTGTATGTGGAGGCGAGGGGCAGTGCTGGTGTATGTGGAGGCGAGGGGCAGTGCTGGTGTATGTGGAGGCGAGGGGCAGTGCTAGTGTATGTGGAGGCGAGGGGCAGTGCTGGTGTATGTGGAGGCGAGGGGCAGTGCTGGTGTATGTGGACGCGAGGGGCAGTGCTGGTGTATGTGGAGGCGAGGGGCAGTGCTAGTGTATGTGGAGGCGAGGCCTGGTAGTGCTAGTGTATGTGGAGGCGAGGGGCAGTGCTAGTGTATGTGGAGGCGAGGGGCAGTGCTGGTGTATGTGGAGGCGAGGGGCAGTGCTGGTGTATGTGGAGGCGAGGGGCAGTGCTAGTGTATGTGGAGGCAAGGCCTGGCAGTGCTAGTGTATGTGGAGGCGAGGGGCAGTGCTAGTGTATGTGGAGGCGAGGGGCAGTGCTGGTGTATGTGGAGGCGAGGCCTGGCAGTGCTAGTGTATGTGGAGGCGAGGGGCAGTGCTGGTGTATGTGGAGGCGAGGCCTGGCAGTGCTAGTGTATGGAACTGAGGACTCAGGCCCCAGGGCCTGGGCACAGGGGCCTGAGCACTGCTGAGGGTTAGCCAACATGAGAAGGTTGTGTTGATTGCCTGAAATTATTTAAATTGTTTAATGTATTGAATGGCATTTTTCAAGTTACATTTTTTAAATTACTGAACTAGGTTCTAAATTTTTTTAAATTTTGCCACGAGGGGGCGAGTTTATTGGGCAGCGCCACTAATCTTGTGAGTGGACACACCGCCATAGCAGCATGTACAACACTCTCCAATAGGAAAAAATCCCGCTGGGTTCTAGGCTAGGTTAGGCTCATCTGTAATAATTGAATTAAGCCTAGCAAAGCCTAGAACCTAGTTCAGTAATTTAAAAAATGTTGTAACTTGAAAAATGCCATTCAATACATTAAACAATTTAAATATTTTCAGGCAATCAACACAACCCTCTCATGTTGGCTAGCCCTCTCTCATGTTGGTCAATAATTTAATTATTTTTTTATAGAGTAATCTTTGCTCAGATTCAGATTCAGATTCAGATGTTTATTCAGGTAAGGTATATACATACAAGTGATGTTACATTAATGGATTGATATATAGATAGAGCTAGTACATACAATGCCTAAAGCCACTATTACGCAATGCGTTTCGGGCAAGAAAAACATTAATATCTAGAACTTAATACTAATTGAGCATAAAGAATAAAAGGTGTTGAGAACAAATACAAATAAAGATAAAAAAAAAAAAAAAAGGGGAACATGACTGAAAAAGCAGCACAAATACAATAGGTTGACAAACAGTGTTGATTAAAAAAAGAAAATAACAGATATGGGTTGACAATAGAGGAGTGAGGTAGATTACAGGGAATTTATTAGGTAGTGTTTAGTTTTTATCTTAAACTGGTTGAGAGAGGTACAGTCTTTAACATGGTTGGGAAGGTCATTCCACATTCTGGGCCCCTTGATTTGCAGAGCATTTCTAGTTTGATTAAGACGTACTCTAGGAATATCAAAACTGTATTTATTTCTGGTGTGGTGCTCATGGGTTCTGTTACAACCTTCTATGAAGCTTTTAAGATCAGGATTGGCGTTATAGTTTAGCGTTTTATATATGTATAATACACATGAGAGAATGTGCAGAATTGCTATATTGATAGTGCTTGTTGTGTGTCTGCAGGTGCATTCAGTGTGTGTACGATACCTGATGTTAAAAAATTATTTCTTTCTTGTTCATGCTCTCATTTAGACGTTTGGCCTCGACGAGGTTCAGTCTTGTGACTGGTCTGTGGCACGTTTTTGTTGAAATGTAGTCTTTTCGAGACTACATTTCAAATGTAGTGTGTGTGGAGGCATGTATGTTAGGTATTACCTAACATACACGGTCTAATATATCTATCTGTGTGAAATAGATTAAATCCATTTATTTGATATTCAGCCAATAGTTCTGTATTTTCTACATTCATCCATGTTTTGGTAAGTGCAATAATATGTATTGTTTCATTGCAGATTAGAGATTCTAGATAGTTCTAGATTTCCGAAGTACTGAAACGCGCGCCATACAGGCTTGGTGGATCTAGGTGCAAGGTAAAATTATTTACATTTACTTGTTTTTTATTTATATGCATATATATATATGCCTAAGTTTTGAAAGTGAACAAATTGTTTACAATGGTTTATAATTTTATCAGTGTCAGACACAATTACATCTTACAATTACATCTGCTCATTACAAAATACTCTTTAAAAAATTACTTCTTAACAATAAGAGCATATAAATATATCCATAATCATCTGTATCAAACCTTATTACAGGTAAAACCAGTAGGTAGTCTACTGTATTTTATCAAACCCTTATTAGAATAATAGATCTTGTAATAATTTTGCAAAAATAGTGGCATTTACTATTTTTAAAAGATTATTAAAAAATTTACTGATATGGTGCATTCGGAAGACAAACCAAATTTTTCACTTTTGACAATTGAGCACCTGCTACATCCTTGTAGCAGGTGCTACAGGTGCTACATCCATCCATTGGTTTCAACCCTTTTACCCTGTTGTAGCTCAGTCGATTAAGGCAGTGTCTGGGATGCTCCCGGATGCAGGTTCGAATCCTCGTCACGGCCCTTGTGGATTTGTTCATTTGATGCATCACGTTATTGTGATCTGTGTGTGTAATTCTTCACCTGCTACAGCAACAGGAATGTGTGTGTGTGTGTGTCTGTATATTTGTGTTGAATATGACCGAAAGTGTAAGATTAATGATTCTA
The DNA here is from genome assembly GCF_040958095.1 of Procambarus clarkii. Classification (NCBI taxonomy): domain Eukaryota; kingdom Metazoa; phylum Arthropoda; class Malacostraca; order Decapoda; family Cambaridae; genus Procambarus; species Procambarus clarkii. Next base: position 29,110,100 of record NC_091190.1, on the reverse strand, counting down.
ACACAAATCGTCTGAATATTTGTTTTTCTTCACTGTCGAGAGTAGTTAAAAAAAATTTACTCGAGTTTATTTTCACACTTTATTTATAGTCTTTCAGTCCCTCTCCTTACTGCTGCTGCTGTTTCTCGCATCTTTGCATCGCTTGTATGTTAGGGGGTTTGGCCTCTTGCTCTATATTGATTCCATTTGTGTGTGTTTGGGTCTCTGGCCCTCTCGCAATTTCTGTTGAACAAACCCCTTTTCCTAGTTCTGCATCTCTCCTTTGGTATAAATTTTGTTGTGCTTTTATCATATATTT